>NC_050573.1:561498152-561534814 GCF_011100635.1 Trichosurus vulpecula | reverse complement strand
TATAATTACTTTTTGAGTCTAGACTTATGACTTCTTCATTTCAGGTAATTCCCTTTTAAAGCAAACGCCTTTTATCATTGAAAACCAACAACTTTTATGCATCCTATAGGCTTAGAAAGTTGTCTGGGACACTGAGAGGTTAAATGACTTGTCCAGAGTCACCCACCTAGAATGTGTCCTAGATGGAAGGTGAACTCAAGTCGTGCTACCTTACCTAGCTAAAAAGAAATTACCAATGTTTATTTGATGAATCCCTTAGAGCTCAGAATGGGTTTTCTGAAACATTGTAACTGAGCACCATCTTTTTTTGGACATACGAAAGTATCTTGGCTCTCATTTTTACAAGATCATTGTATTTAAATGATATATCAAAACAACCAGAGTTAAAGAATCCTCAAGAGTATAACCAGATATTCTTAAAGGAAACCAGCTTTACAATTTGATTAGATAGTTTAGGAAGGTTTTTTTTTAGCATGCCTTAATAAGGAAACAACATAATGCCATCTAAAGCCAATTTGTTTTCTCTACTTATAGATTTGTGTTTATAATTTTTAAAGAATATTTTTTTCTGTCCACATTATGTACGAGCCGTGAAATTAAGACCAGAATAGTAAATTAACATTTTCAGTATGATTGTATGAACTTAAAGTCAGAGCTGTTTAATGAGGTAACCCAGGGTGTCCTATTTATTTGTTCAGAGAGTGGGCATAGCAGAGAGAGGAAAAAGGAAAATTCAGTATCCACACTGTCAAAATAAGTGCGATTAAAATTACTGAAAATATGTAGAAAGGGCACCATTTTTTTAAGTGACAACAGACACAAACAAATGAGACAATAATAAGACATGACCACATCCTAGGATGTTTGCAGGCTTTGTAGACCTTAGGCCTTATAGTCCCCTTTTATAAAGTATATACACATTAATAATAAGTATATTATTAATATATTAATTATATGGTTATATGTTATAGCTACTTAATTATATAATTACTGTATAGTTAATGTAATATATAAGTATATATTATAAAAAGTATATAAAAATATTTGGAATGAGAGACTTTATTATCTTTTCTTATCTTTATCAGTTCTGGGGAGAAAAGAGCAGCCCTCTAGCATGCCGAGTGTTTTTGAAATTAAAATAGTACACAGACTTACTATGTAACTACTTACATTTTTCTTGGCCCGGCCTAAATGCCTCACCTTTCTACACTTCTATAAAAACAGATAATGAAGTAACGCTCAGAGACCTGACCAAAAGGAAAGTCTATATGGGAAGTGTGAATTAGGGTACAAATAGAATGACATTAAGGCCCCAAAGAAGCAGCCAAAGTTTCAGATCATCAACCAATGAGTATTGCTAGGAATGAATGGCAAGAAATTGGCTTTGTTAACTTGGAAATGATGTTGACTGTGGAGAATAAGGAACAACAGAAATCAGGAAGGCAAAAATGATCGGATTGAATTATTTATGCTTGCCTGATTGGATAAACTCAGAGCTAAATGAGGTGACTCTAGGGGCCATGAATGTGGTCGGCATACTAACAAAGCTAAGAAGGTGAAATGTATGTGTATTGTTAAACTAACTGGTCCGTGTCTTCATCCCCAAACCCATAATATGTGCAGGCAGGCACAAGCACACACACACACACACACACACACACACACACACACACACACACATACTTTTTCAACAACACAAACACAGAAATAATTTTCAACTTTACAGAATATACTACAAAGAAAAAAGTCTTTTTAAGAAGCCATATACAGAAATAAATTTTTTAACTTTATAGAATGTGTGCTATAAAGTAATTATAACATATCTAGAAAACATTCTGTAAACACATTATAGTGTATATATACATATATTACAGTAGACATTAACATATGTATGACATATATGACACATATAAGATAATATCTATAAAGTCAGAAATGTTCATTTCTTTCATTAATCAATTTAAAATTTTGTCTGTGATCCTTCTTTTAATCTTTCTGTCTGTCTGTCTATCTATCTATCTACCAGTACCATAGGGTTAGGGACTGAAACTGTGAGTTTGCTGGTATAGGGAACTCCCAGTTGAGGAAACTCCCTCTGCCATTGTAGGTCAGCATCTTCCCTACAACCTATAGTCTTATATAGTTGCCAAGAATGCTTAGACATTAAGTGACTTGCCCAGATTCACAAAGTCAGTTCTCCGTGGCTTCAAGACTGCCTATCTAGACATTATATGACATTTGCCTCCACAGACACACACATACACACACAGACACACACACACACACACATACGGGAAACAATCAGTAATATAAGGAATTATGAGGCAGTAAATTGATAAATTTGACCAACAGATCTCACAAGTCTATAATCTCTTATTCAGTTAGTCTCTGGACATCTACAGTAACTTGAAGATAGATTTTGCCATCAGAAGATTCTTGGATCACCTCAAGTTCCAGAGTCCACCTCTGGCCACACACATCCATTTTCAGAGAAAGCTACCCTTTTTTATCTTTTTACAGTTGGAGAGTTGACATTGGTATGAAGTTAGATTAAAAAAAAACTCTCAGAAATAAACCAGGAAACTAAACCAGAGCCACTATATGCTTGCCCCATCAGTAGAGACATGCTATAGAAAATAGATACTGCATTATTTAAGTAGGATGCTCTGACTTGTTTTTGTGCCCAGGAATCATCTGGAGGTGGGATAGAAGGGCAGTATTGGACCTTTCCAAAACCATTATTTCCCAAGCATCTCAGGATCCAGTTTCCACATACAAGTTTGAAAGTAGCATCTAATATTGAAACACAAGCTATATCTAGGCCAACTATGCTTTGAGGGCATTTATGAGGCTTTCTGGTGAGTCCACACTTGAGGAACTGATAACTGCCATACCTCTTCTCTTTTCAGTGCCTTATAGTGCTGTTAGCTTTTCCTTGGGCTAGTTATGTACATGCAACTTTCCAACACAGCTAAATCTATAACCAAAGTCCAAGTAAGATCATTGGGAAGATGCCATCATATCAAAAATCTAGAAGATATGAAAGACTTTCCATTGTACCTATAAAGAATCTCTGGTTATATGTTTTGGATATTCCTCACAGCAACCAAGTATCCAGAGAAATCCCGTAATGACCTTTATTATCCAAGACTCACCATGCTTTCAGGTGTTATAATGTTTTGGGGGGGTTGTAATTATTTCCTTACAGTGTTACAAAGTTTTCTTAACTCTGTAAACATTATATATCCTTTAGGGACCTCCATTATTAGCACTGTAGGTACTTACTTAAAACTATCAATGATACTCTCCCCTGCCCCAACTCCCACCATTGTTTTTGGAGAGAACGGAGGAGTTCCTGATAAAGGGAGACAAGAGTCCAGATGAAAAGATGTGAGGGCTTTCCAAATAGCTATTTTGAGGTGAATTGCATTTCATTGCTCAAAAAGTCCTTTTTGTCTATTCCTCACATTGTGTGGTTTCTTTTCCCTGTTTAGAAAACCATAATCAAAGCAATCTCTATATCATACCATCTCCATTCTAGTTATTATCCCCAGAGAGGTTCTGATAGATGAGCATTAGCCTTATCTTGTCCATAATCAGTCCACCTTTTGGACATTTCCACACCTCGTTTCCTCTCCCCTGCTCACACCTAGTAATAGTGATGTTTTCTTTGCATCACCATCACTGCCAACCTCCTTACGTTACTATTCAAGTAAAGCCACTCTCTTATAACAAAGAACTATAGTCAAGTGAATGAATTTCACACAATCCTGTGAATGGTAAAGTTCCTGGCTTTCTGTGGTCTGCTTGGTTTTGACTCCATGGAACACCATGCCTTCTCCTAGATAAATTGAGAGAGGAAGACAGAGCATTGTTCTAGACCTATGGACCCAGCAGCAGCAGTTCAAATAGAACTGAAAAAAATAAGTATTGATTGAGTAGGAACTGGATACACACACATACACATAGCGTATATGAACACAATGGGATAATTTGGAGGAATAAATTATGAATTTGAGGATTTTTTAATGAGCAAATTATATGAAGCAAAGCAAAGTGAAACAAGCAGACCCAAGACAACAATGCGTAAATGACAACACTTTAAATGAAAATAACATTAAAATTAATTTGAACTGAGTAATTTTAAAAAGATGAAGGTTCCTGTAAATGTAGAATGGAGCAGGCCATCCCTTCTCTCTGGTCACCTCCCATAGAGAGGTGGAACACTATTCTGATAGAACATGATATATATGATCAGATGTGGCCATTGTAGCTAATAAATTTTGGTTATTTTTCTGTCACATAGTTTTCAGTCTTGAAGGTATGAGTTGAAATGACTGTGACATAAGAAAAGTTCATTAACAAAAAGTTATAGCCTCACTTTTCTGCTTTCCCCTTTTCTTTTTCCCCTTTTAACATAGTATTCAAAATATAGTATTTAGGTCCAAGTACTATTACTTAGAGATGACATTGGTAAACCACAAAATATTAAGAGGGCAGCAATGAGGTTCTTTTTTCATGGCATTTAAGGATCATTTGAAAGATCTGGAAATGGAAAAAAAATCTAGCAGTGACATTATAGTTTACATGTTCAAAACACTGTCCCTTAGAAGATTTGTTCCACTTAGCCCTAGAGGACAGAATGGCATCATTTGGTAGGAGCAGTAGAAAGACATATTTAAGCTGCATCAGAAGATGGTGTGGATTTCTCCTTTCCTGAGTGTATCAATCCACAAGTAAATCCCCAGTTGTATATATGATGCAGCAGAGACTCTTATTCAAAAATGAGTTGAATTTTGTGGCTTTTGAGGTCCCTCTCAACTTTGAGATTCTAAGTTTTGAGATGGTAAGTAATTGGGGAACAGATCATTTAAAAGGAACAGTTGCCTATGATGCGCAATAGGACTGACTTCTTATTTTCAGTTCAGACCTCTTGAGAAAGGAAAAAAAATGTTATTCATCCACTTAATGGAGATATAAGTATTGAGCTAAACTCTCCTAATACGGAGGAACTATTACTAGGTCCATAGAGGTTGGGGTTTTTTGCGGTTCCCTTCATAATTAAGAGGAGTCTCTTTGTTCTGGACTCAGGTACGCAACTGGACCATGTTTTGTCCTGGAGAGCTTGGTCTCTAATTAGAGGTGGGACTAGGCAATCTGTTCCACATTCTTCAGATTATTAATCAACTCCCCTGCCCCCCATTTCAATGTACTATGGAAAAATTTACTTAGACTTAAGTTATATCTCATGACTAGGGTTTCCCCAAAAAGGGAGAGCATAGTTAATTGGTACACAACATGGATTAGGTATTAGGCCATTTAATTTATTTTTGCGCACAAAAGAAATGCCAAATATGAAAGACTCAATACTTATTAACAGAACAACTTTCAATCGTATTCAGTGACTTAGCTACTCTAGTCTTCTGAGAGGTTGCTATTTAAATACTGTTAGAACATAAAACTATTTGAAGGACTGCTGATTAAGCATTTTACATTGCACCTTAATTTCACCCTATCTACACAACTTTCAGGTACATATCTGGGGGCAAAAAAGCCAGGCTAAAACCAATGATCTTCTTAATCCTGGCATATACAAGGGCTTAATAAATGTTTGTTGAATTGACTTTATTCTTCAATGCAAAAGTTTTTCCTGCTGCTGGCTAGGTCTAATCTGATAGTATACAGGACCTCCAGTTCTCTTCAGCTTACAAAATTTCTTTCTAATCTAGTCATGTCTAGCCTAAGAAGATGTTTAAACATGTGTCTAGGAAAGGAAAAGACAGCAAGGGCCCAGGTGAAAACTTGTGCAGCTTAGTCCATCCTGGGGGAATGGATCTCAGAGGAAAGAATGCCATGAATCATCACCAAATCCCTTCTTTATAGGGACTCTAAAGAAAACAAACAAACAACCAAACAAAGGAACAAAAAGGCTACCTGCCAACTGCCAGAGTCAAAATGAGAAAGTGGGCTGCTAATTCTCTCTCCTTGGAATCTGTACAATGCCCTTTCCCTCTAAAGGAGGGACCAAGAAAACTTAAGGTCTATTACATAATATCAAAACTCAAGGGTTTTCACTGTTCACAATAGCCTCTCTGCATGATCACCCGAATGCTGCACTAGCACACTACTGCTGATTGGAAACAGGAAGGACAACTCTGAGAATGTTCCAAGGCAATTACCCTTGCTACTCCAGCTCGTTAATGCAATGGAGAAAAAAAAGGCAAAGCTGCCTCTTGTTTCACCATAATCACTATAATCAGAAGACTTGTCAGTTCTCCATTGACCAAGTTGTTCCTAAATTTCCTAATCCACAATCCATGACAAAGAGTCAAAAGTTCATGGAGGAACAAAGAGAAGAGTAGTGTAATGGCCGTCCTGAAAGTGATCTCAACCTTGCCTTAATACACTATCCCTCGTGCCTTGGGTGCTGAACACTTTTCTGGTTTCTCCATTTTAGAAATCGCCAGAGGCAAAAAAGATCCAGAAATCTGTGAAATCTAGGATAGCGTTCACTTGAATGTCCTGTCCCTATGGAGCAGTCACAACACCGGTCTACTATATTTAATGTGTTCAGATTTCCAAAGAACTCTCTATATATTACAATTCGACTTGATTTTCCTAATAGCCCTATGACACAAGTGCTATGAATAGTAACATATTACAGGTAAAAAAATGAGGTATATAGATATTGCATGACTTACTCTGGGTTATGTGACTAGGAACTATGTAAGTCAATCAAATCTTCATCTTCCTGAATCTAATTCCAGTGTTCTATACTCCAAGTAATGTTGCATCAATAAGTTTGCAAAACATTTTACATATTATCACTCATTTGAGTTTTGGAACCTTCATGTAATTTAGGTACTACAAGCATTATTTAAACAATGTATATCTGAGTAAACTTATGTTTACTATGGATAAAGCAACCATTCCATTGTCACATGGCTAATAAGTGAGATTTGACTCTAACAGGCATTCCAGACTCCAAAAAGACCACTCTCTACTACTCAAAGCTGCCAAGAAAATCCTACTTTGGACAGCACACATTTATTGATTTTTGAAATCAGGTAAGTTATATGCCGTGGTGAAGGCTCAAAACTTCCAGAGGATAGGAACACACAGAGAGCATAATTTGAAAATTCAGATGGCCCCAATTTTCAAGGTGAAGGAAAATCTTGTCCTTGTTTAGATATAAGAACAAAAGCTTGTGTAATCTTTTCTTCTACGCCTTTCATTCTCAGAACTACCACAATATTTCCTACCAGCCACAACTGAAGGACTTTCAAACTCTGTCTTTATGTTAGAACAAAGGCCCCAAGATAACCTCAAATAACTCCTACATTCTTAAAAACACATTCTAAGAATTCCTGAGAAAAGGAATTTTTTTAACTTAGGAGTTTATGAACTTGTTTAAAAAAAAAAAGATTTGATAACTATTTCAATATAATTGGTTTCCTTTATAATATTATATATTTTGTTTTATTTGTAATGCAATTAAAATAATTAGCTTATGTTAAACCTAGGGACCAGTGTAATGGCCCCCAAAGTTAACTTGCATTTTTTCTCTAGGGCATTAGGTGGTTTAATTTAGATGAAGAGTTCTAAGCACTCTTGTGCTCTGAGTCGCCAGTTACGAAAATTCTTTCTTCTTGTTTTTTCCGAAAGTTATGGATATAGTAGTCACTTTATTTGAAAATTCTAAATTGTTTTCCAAAATGGTTGTATCAATACACAGTTCCATTAATAATGTATTTGGATATCCCCTGTTCCTAAGAAAGCAGTGATGGCCTCTTATAATACATGCTTGATACTTCTCTTTTTTCTAGATTGGCAATCATAATTTCTTTGATGATTCATTCTAAAATTTTCCAAATGACCAAAGCAAAGCTTACTAGCCTATGATTTTTATATTCCTTTCCCTTTTCTTTCTGTATTGGAATAAATAGTCCATTCCCTAGCCGATTCATGTTTTTCTTTGGATGACTTTTTTTTTTTTTACTTTCCCCCGTTCTGAGGCAAACTCTAAACTTAAAGCCTATTACCATTTCTATAATTAATTATTTTAACTAGCACCTTTCCCAAGACTAACTGGAGTGGGGGTGATGAGCCAATAAATGTAGGTATTGAGGAGCTTCCTTCCTTTATTGAGAAGTCAGGTAACCACAGGAATATAAAGCAGGTACATAATTGCATAGTTGAGTACCGAGCAGGGAGGGGCAGGTACTATGACTCTGTGTGTCCTGGCAACATTTGCATCAGTGTTAGCCCAGGGCAAAATACATTCCCTTGGCAAAGCAAACAGAAGCCAAAAGTGAAGCAAGCAGCAGTTCCTTCTGCTTGTTCTCAATTATCATCCCATTCATTTCAAGCAATACTCCTGCTCCTTCTTTGATTCTCTTCCTTTCCCCAAGATGGCTCAATAAACCTCTTATTGTTAGCTCTCCTCACAAGTCTGAGTTCATTCTAAACTTTAGTGATCCTCACACTACATTATAGGACCTTATCAGGCTTTTGTATTCATCCTCCATAAACTGTCTTTGCTTCCATCTTCTGTACATATGCAAGTTTCTTGGTCAGTTCACTCTACATCAATGATGGGGCGCTTAGGGTCCCAGCCCTAAGATCATATCTCTGAAAGCCTCCCAATTCCTTAGTAGGCCTCTGTCCTGTGAGAAAATTGTCTCTTGTTGCAGAACACATTTTCTTATCAGAACAGACAGAGGGGTACCTGGCCTAAGGTTTTTTTGTCCCTGACTGACCTAAGGACTCTTCCTCCAGCCAGATCCCCAAGGTCCATGCCTCTGACAAGTCTCTCAATGTCTAGTATATTCCCTACACTTTCCCATCCATAACTCAAAAAGATGCCTGGACCCTTAGATTGCCTAATTATTATCTCTGGAATTCCTTTTCCATGCCCCTTTTCCATATAACCCCTGCACCATCCTCAATCTCTCTCAGGTTCCCATAAGGACCCTTGCCGGCTTTTGCTAAAGCATTAAATTAAGCTCTGCCACTTGATTAAAAGGAGGCCTGAGTGTGTGTAACAATGTTGCTAGCAGCTGCTGTGGAGGTGAAAGACCAATAACAAGAGGGCTGCTAACACAGGTTATTTGATCTGCTTTTCTAAGGAAAGCAACTTTAAGGAGTTAACAATCTCACTTTACATAAACATACATATATCATTCACTTAGTTCAGGGGAAAAAGCCAGCACCCTGAACTTCAGAGCAAATACAAACAGAAACTATATAAACAGAGCAAAATAACACAAGTCAGCAGACAGGCTTCTATCTCTGTATAACAATACATACACAGTTATGAGAGAGAAAAGAACCAACATCTGGTTTTCTGAAGCCAGGGTGCTCCATGACAGCTACCTAGAATCTATCTGGTCAAACCACACAACACTTTTCCAGTGAGTGAGAGCCCCCAAAAAAACACCAACCTCAGAGCTTATTTCCCTGTTCAGGGTCAGAGGGCATCACAACCATGGGATTCAAACCCTTGTGACCAAAGTCTGTGGCTTAAGCAGGTTGTCAAAGACTCTTGATCCAATCAAAGACATTTGATTGAAACAAAGGCAACACTCATCAAAGGTACTTGATTGCTTTAGTGCTGGGAAGCGCTCAAACAAAAGACAACAAAAAATCCACTTTACTTGCCATTACATTTGAAAGGCGAGACTCATCAAAGGTACTTGGCTGCTTTAGTGCTGAGAAACACTCCTAAAGAAAAAAAAGGCAAAAAAATCCCAGCCTGATTACCATCACTGTGTGTGAATTCATCCCAGGCAACTCTGCCTTGTCATTCTTGAGGTTAATCTTAAACCTCATCATCCTCATTTCTCTTTTTTAGGCAGACAGGTGATATCTCTATGTATTCCAAGTAAAGGAGCAGGTTAGAAGAGCATGATTTGTTATGCTATTGAATACATATATAAATATTTGGGGTTGAAAAACTCTCTATGTAGCCTTTGAAGCTGGAACCATACAATGTACAGGTTTCTTTTTGCATTGAAAGTGTGTCAGGAGAGAGGTAAGACATCTTCCTACATTCAGAAACCATTGGGTATAGATTGTACTCATCCCATCAAATGGCGTGATTTTACCAGTGTAAGAAAACCCTGGTCCTCCTTGCTATTTATCTTAAGGAGATTGGAATTCTCGGGAAGTTCGACTCCAGTTCCAACTTTTGCTTTCATTAGAAAGGTGATGGCAGATTTTTTTTTGTAACAAACTCAATTCCTAGGATATGGGCCAGAATAAAAAGCCTTTTGTGTGGTTTGGAGCCTTTGGGTTGGAAAAGTAAATGAATATGGTGCCTAACACAACATCATGAAAAACCTCATCCCCATAGACACTGCGATGAAGCGAAAGAGAAAAAGCAGAGATTGACTTTCTGCATATTTGCTCCTCATTCATGTGGGGATATCTTTTTGTCTTTTTGTAGAAGAAAAATGGAAAATCACTGTAGACTTGGAGTCCTGCGGCTCACTTCTTTGCAAGTTGAAATGACACTGCTCATCACGGATGAGCCCCATCCTTCTTTTATATCACAGATCACTAAACCAGAGAAGAAAATATCCTCATCACAAAAGGAAATGCTTTTTGGTTAAACCTTGTCATAGCAATCTTCTTAATGTGTTGTTATGCTCCTGTGAGTCTTTTTTTATTTTTTCAGAAAACTTCAAGGGGCTCCATAATGCCTATTCTGGAAGGAAAGGTCCTAAACCTAGTGGGGAAGAGACTTTTGTATGGTTAGGGGAGGATAGATTCCAGTGGGGAACTGAAAGCTGAGGAGCCTGGAAAACTTCAGTCACCCAGAAAAAATAATGACTCTTAAAATTCTGTTAGAAGTGCATTGACCACAAGGTTTCTGCTTTATCAATCATAGTTTCACACAGGAAATTTCTGAAAATTAAAGTAAGCCCTGGTGGATGGCATGGCAATTCAAAGGCAGGATTAGTATTAGTCTTGACATGAGAAAATAGGAGTTTGGCATTTTCTCTGATTATCCCCCATGTCCAGAATGTTCTCCCTCTTTATATTCACCTACTGCCTTCCCTGGCTTCCTTCAAGTCCCCACTCAGGAAAAAGTCTTGACACCTAGACTGAGACTGATTTCTCTGCCTTACTTTATTATCAGTTTCTCATGAATCTCTGATCTTTTGTGATTTAAGCAAAATTCAGTGTACTTGAAACGTTAGAGTAACAAACTAACATTGTATTATAGAATTTATGGAAAGGTAGTTTTGGGAAGGGGCAGCTAGGAAAAGACCTAACATGTCCATAGAACCAAGGATTTTTTTAAAACATCTCAACCTATTATGCCATGATTCAGTCTTCCATTGGCTCAATGCTTTCTCCAACCTTTTTGTCTCATGACAGTCTTGGGACACAAAGAAGGTCCTCCTTGGAAGACAAAGGTTCTTTTTTTCGATTCTCGCTTTTGAGAACTAGGATCACAGCATCCAACATCCTATTGGAGACTTGATTGTCAAAAGGGAAAGTCCATGTCTAAGGACCCAATTTATGTCTAAAGAAAGGTCTGTGGACCAGCCACAGTAGAGAAAACAAACACCTCAATAAGTTTAAATGTCACAAATAATATGTCATAAAAAATGGGGGCCAGTTTAATTTCAAGTTTTATTGACAAATAAGAAGGAAGAGTAGTAGAAGAGCAGAAGGGAAGAAGGGGAGAAAGTTACCTAATATACAAGTCAGGTATTTTATGTATACACACAAATACACATACATACATATATATACACACACACATACATACACACATATATACACAGACACAGATTCAGACAGACAGACAGACAGACAGACACACACACACACACACACATATATATATATATAATACACACATATACACATACATATGTGTGTGTATATATGTGTGTCTGGGAAGGGGATAAATGCTCCCTGAAAGGGGAAATGTACTCCAGAGGGAGCGAAGTTCTACTCCTATGGAGGTGAGATGTACTTCTAGGAAGGGAAGATATACTCCATAGTACCTTTCTGAGAATGGGACACCTAAACTCTGATGTGGGTGGCTGCCTGGAGATTTTCTATTTTTAATGTCAAGATTGAGGGTACATAAGGAATTTTTGAGGTACGTGGAGGAAAGACAAAATAGTGGTTGGCAAGATATTGTTTTTTGACCCACAGCTGTGTTAATCTTAAAAATATTACCATAAGGGCAGGGCAAAGGGGGTGAAATCTCTCAACATTCCCTTTCAAACAACTTTAAAATAAGCCCTCAAATCAAATTTTGGAATGGAAGAGCAAATAAAAGTTCGGAGTGAGACAGTTATTCACCCAGAGAAAACTCAAGAGGTCATCAGGAAAGGTGTGACAGAGGGGCAAAGGCCTGTGCAGAACCCACACATGCGGCCAAGGAAGTAGCCTTAGCAGTGGCAGCAGTGGCCACAGCAACAGAAGCAGCTTTTAGGAACTCTCAGCCCAAAGACAGTAAGGAATTCAGATACGTGGTCAGAAATAGATTGCAGGGCACCCTTTTACGGCATGAGGTATAGCTGGTGCTAACTAGCAACTCAATTGTCCATGCCTACTTCTTGGTTAACATTCTACTATGAAGAAGAGTGCTGGGGGTCAGTTACAAGGGAAAAAGGGCCCTGGTCATAGTTCCAAAACAAAGAGAAATGCTAGTGTTTGTGGCTGTAGGAAACCAGGGGCCCTTCCTGGGGAAAGACCACAGTTTAGATTAGGAGAACAGTGACCACACCCTCTCAAGATCACACTGCCTCAGAAGCACCAAAAATTTGCAGTTCCACAGAACTGTCTCTAAAAAGAGTAGCATGAAAAAGCCAAATGCTTGGTACAGTATCTCCCCAAACCCAGGTAGGCAGAGTCCAATGTCATATAAAGTGCAAGGCAAGAAAAGGGCTAGAACAAGGAGCAAACAAGAAAAGAGACTCTGACCATCAAAAAGCTACTTTGGTGGCAGGGAAGACCAAGACAAACTCAGAAGAAGAGAAAAAAATGTGAAAACAGTTACAAACAAAACTTCACAGAAAAATGCTACTTGGACCACAGCCCAAAAGAATTCCTGGAAAAGTTAAAGAAAGAGATAAAAGTTTAAAACAAGGAGGGGGGAAGAAATGAGAGCAACAGAAGAAAATTATAAAAAGAGAATTAACAGTTTGGTAGAAAGAGGCACAAAAATATTGAAGAAAATAACAACTTAAAAAATAGAATTGATCTGATGGTAAAAGAGGCACAAAAATTCACTGAAGAAAAGAACTCCTTAAAAACAAAGTTGGCCAAATAGAAAAAGTACAAAATCTCACTGAAGAAAATAATTCCTCAAAAGTTAGAATTGAACAAGTGAAAGCCAATGATTCCATTAAATATTAAGAAACAATAAAACAAAATCATAAAAGAAAATGTGAAATATCAGAAAAACAATTGACCTGGAAAATATATTTAAAATAATAATATAATATATATATATATATAAAATATATAAATAATAATATATAAAATAATATATTTAAAAAATAATTTAAGAGTTAGTAGACTACTTGAAAGTACATGATAAAAAAAATAGCCTAGACTTCATCTTAAATCTGTAGAGTAAAATAGAAATTGAGAATCTACCAATCACTTCCTAAAAGAGATCCCCAAATGAAAATTCATAAGAATATCATAATCAAATTCCAGAGATCCCAGGTAAAAGAGAAAATATTGTAAGCAGTCAGGAAGAAACAATTCAAATACCATACAGACCATTCAGGATCATACAAGATTTAGTGGCTTCCACATTAAAGGAGTGGAGAGGAAGGCAAGGAAACTAGCATTAAAAGCAAGAATAATTTACCCAGTATAACTGAGTATACAATTTCAGGAGAAAAATGTATATCTAATGAAATAGAGGACTGTCAAGCATTCGTGATAATAAGACTTAGACAATTTGACAAGAAATAGGCTGGGAAAAAAAAAAAAACAGAGCAAACAACAACAACAAAGAACCTGTGTAAAAAGCTAATATAGCTACAGAGAATATCAAGACATAAACTAAGAAGAAACAATGATGTCAAAACAGCTACAGAGCAAAGCCTCAAAGAAAAATGTAATTTGGACATAATCCCAATGAGAAGTCCTGGAAGAACTAAAAATATACACATATACACTAGAAATTTTACTCAAAGAGGAAGTAGAAGGGGAGTGGGGGTAAGAAAGGGGAAGGAGTGATAAAAAGAAGAACAGATTAGGGGAGCCAGTGCTCAAAAGCAAAAGCAAAATCACCTTTTGAGAAGGGACAGGGCAAAAAAAAAAGAGAGAGAGAGAGTAGGATAAATTGAAGAAAATAGGATGACAGGAAACGCACAGTTAGTAATCATGATTGTGAATGTGAATGGTATATATTCACCCTCAAAATGGAAACAGAAGAATAGATTGAAAACCAAAATCCAACAATAAGCTGTTTACAAGTAACATAACTGAAACAGAGAAGCACATACAAAGTTAAAATAAGGGGTTGGAGAAGAAACTATTTTGCTTCAGCTGAAGTAAAAAAAAAATGGTAAGGGTAGCAATGATGATCTCAGACAAAGCAAAAGCAAAAAATGACCCAATTAAGAGAGATAAGAAAAGAAGATGTTGCTCATCGTTCATTTTTAAAGAGGACTGATTACATCATGGGGAAATGTCTTGATTCATGAATGAGTTGGACATAATTGAGACAAAGTTGTAAAAATTCATCACCCTCACTCTCTTTTCCAGAGTCATGGAGTTTAGTGACAAGACAGAAGTCAAGACAATTGGCATTGGCCTGGGGTGCAGTGGATGACTGATGACCTTGGCATCTTTGATGTCTTACCAAGATCAAAGCACTCCATAGTGCCTGCATCAGTTGCCTTCACGGCCATTGGAACAAGTTGCTTTTATCCACCCATTCTACCAAATAATGTTTTCACATGCTTGGAATATGCATCCTCCTAATTTACTGATGGATTTGAGTTCTGTTGTTTACCCTCAACCTGGGTTAGCTCATCTGCTAAATCAGTTTTACCAGGTTCTGGCTGCAGCACATCCTACAGCTTCTTAGAGTTACTAGTGAGAGTTGAGGGCCAAGTGGACACCAAAGGTGGGTAAGCAGACCTGAAAAAGGGCTCAGTAAGCCCTCATACCTGAGATTCTAGTCCTCCCTGAACAACCATTATACCCCTGACAATGAAACTACCATTTGCTAAAAGATACCACGGAAAATGAAGCAGTATCAATACTAACCATATGTACATGACATGGTAGAGCATCCAGTTTCTTTCCTCCCCCTCACTTAATGGTATTCTTTCCAACTGCATGTAAAGATGGTTCTTAACATTCATTTTTATAAGATTTTGAGTTTCAAATATTTTTCTCTCCCCGCCTTGTTTCCTCAATCCGGCTAGCAGCTTCTGTGGGGGTGTAAGATCCACCAACAACCAGTGCCCAGAAAGCTGCCAACATGCTGCAAAAGCACAGGTTCTTTTGATCTGCTTTACTAAGCAAATCTAAGTCTTACTAGGTGTAAGCCCGAGGCCCAAACCCCTATTAGGTGTAAAACCTATGTGGGTGTGGATTGGTAACTAAGGTGGGGCCCAAGGTGGGGCTAACTGAGGGGACGTGCTAACTCCAGGGCCAGTCATAGCAGCCTAGGTTCCGGTCATTCAGATGACGTTTGATGACGTCTGAAAAGGCATAAGAAGACAAGATAGAGCCATTTGCTCAGGGCTCCCACTTGTGCTGGTATGCTGATGCAGAGACTCTGGGCAGCTGTAGCTAAGAGCCCTCCAGCTTATAACCTGGATCCTGAGACTTTGTTAAACTCTGGTAACTATGTATTGGGATTTGAATCAGACAAGGTCTGCCTGTCGATGTTTGTACTTTGTTTGTATTTTTCTCTGAAGTTCAGGGGGCTGGTTTTTGTCCCTGAACTAAGTGAATGATATTTGTATGCTGAATTCAAGTAAGCTTGTCAACCCCTTGTTGCTTTCCTTAGTAAAGCAGATCAAAAGAACCTGTGTTTTTGCAGCATGTTGGCAGCTTTCTGGGTGCTGGTTGTTGGTGGATCTTACAGCCCCACAGAAGCTGCTAGCCAGATTGTTGAAACACCCCTCTCCAATATAGCAAGCAATCTGATAGAGGTTATGTTTGTACAATCATGTTAAAGACATCTCCACATTATGTTCCACAGTCATGTTATGAAACATGAATCAAAATAAAAGAAAAAAAAAAACACGAGAAAGGAAAAAACAACAAAAAAAGTGAAAATAGTATGTGTCTATCTGCCTTCAGATTCCATAGTTCTTTCTCTAGATATGGATGTCATTTTCCATCATGAGTCTTTTGGAAATGTCTTGGATCCTTGCATTGCTGAAAAGAGCTAAGCCTATCATAGTTTACCATCATACAATGTTGCCGTTGCTGTGTACAATGTTCCCCTGTTCTGCTTACTTTACTCAGGATCAGTCTTTCCAGGTTTTTTTTTCAATTTGCCTGTGCATCATGTCTTATGGCACTATAGTATCCTATTACATTCATATACCCCAACTTAGTCAGCCATTCCTCAATTGATTTTGTTTGGAGTGGCCAAATTTTTAAAGAAAAAATTAAATGAATTAAATGAGGAAATAGAGAGTAAAACTGTACTAGTGGGGAGCCTCAACTTTCCCCTCTCAGAGCTAGATGAAACTAAATATAAATAATAAAATTTAGGTACAATAGATGTCTGGAGAAATCTGAATGAGAGTGAAAATGAGTATAACTTTTCTCAACTATACATGGCACATTCACGAAACCAGGCCATGTATTAGGGAATAAAAATCTCAAAAATAAATACTGAAAAATAGAACTATTAGACCATAATGAAATACAAATTATATTCATTAAAGGGCTGTGGAAACATAAGTTAAAATTAGTTGGAAAATAAATAATCTAATCCTAAAAAGAGTGGGTGAAAGAATAAATCATAAAAACAATCAATAATTTTATTTAAGAGAATGACAACAATAAAGCAACATAGCAAAATTTGTGGGAAGCAGCCAGAGAAACTCTAAATGTATATATCAATAAAAGAAAGAAAGAGCTGGTTAATAAATTTGACTTGCAACTAGAAAAAGAACAAATCTCCTATTAATGACCAAAATAGAAATCCTAAAAATGAAAGGATAGAGTAATAAAACTGACAGTGAACAAACCATTCAACTAATAAATAAAACCAAGAGCTGGTTTTATAAAAAAAAAAAAAACCAACAACAATAATAAAACAGATTAGCCATTAGTTAATTTGATAAAAAAAGAAAGAAGAAAACCAAATTATTAATAAAAAATGAAAAGGGTCAATGCACCACCAATGAAGATGAAATTAAAGAAATTCATAGGAATTACTTGGCCCAATTATATTCAGGACAACCAACAATTTAAGTGAAATTGATGAATATTTACAAAAATGTTAATTGCCCAGATTAATAGAAGAGGAAACAGAATGCTTAAATAACCCTTATCTTAGAAAAAAAATTGAATAATTCACAAATGAGTTCCTTAACAAGTTAAAAAATCCCTAGAACCAGATGGATTTACAAGTGAATTCTACCAAACATTGAAGAAACAACTAATCCCAATACTATATAAGCTATATGAAATGAAAGGTAAAGAAGGAGTCCTACCAGTCCTTTTATGACACAGTTATAGTCTTGATACCTAAACCTAAGCAAAAACAGAGAAAGAAATTCGTAGGCCAATTTCCCTGATGAATATTGAATTAAAAATTTTAAGTAAAATACTAGCAAGGAGACTACAGCAATATTTCACAAAGATCATATAACAAAAGTAGGTGATATTTATTCCAGGAATGCAAGGTTATTGAATATTAGTAAAACTGCCGACATAACTGACCCTATAAACACCAAAAAACAGTATAAATTGTCTGAGAACATCAATAGATTCAGAAAAAGCCTTTGACAAATGGCAGTACCTATTCTTATCAAAAATCACTAGAAAGAATAAGAATAAATAAAGTCTTTGTTATAATGATAAATAATATCTAAAACTAATTGCAAACATTATCTGTAATGGGGATAAGCTAGTAGCCTTTTCGATTAGATCAGGGTGAAGCAAGCATGTCCATTACCACTTTATTATTACTATCATTATCACAGTAGTTTCACTATCCAGTATTTTATTACAAATACCAACTACAGCAATAGGTGAACAAAAAGAAATTAAAGGAATAAAAATAGTCAGTGATGAAATAAAATGATCATTCTTTATGGTGAAATGATAGTATACTTAAAGAACACTAGAAAATCAATAAAAATTAGTTGAAAAAATTAACAACTTTATCAAAGTTGCAGGATAAAAAAAATAAACCCACACAAATCATTAGTATTTCTATATACTACCAACAAAACCCAATATCAAGAAACAGAGAGAAATCCCATTTAAAATAACCCATGTTACAAAAAACCTGAGAATCTACTTGCCAAGAAAAACCCAGGGATTATATGACCAAAATTATAAATCACTTTTCACACAAATAAAGACAAATCTAAACAACTAGAGAAAAATGTGCCTTCCTAGGTCTTGGTTTTTGAATCTCAGGTCAGTGAACAGCCACAAGTATAAAGAAAAAAACAAACCATGATGTTAGATCTCAATCATGAATAACAGATGGCATATATATATATATATATATATATATATATATATATATATATATATACATACACATACATATATATGTATATATATGTGAAAAAAATATTAGAGGAAGAGCAGGGATGATACTGTAGAAAAGAAGAATAGTATTTGTCTATAAGATATGAACTAAAAAGGGTTTCTGAGGAGCATTCTTGAATAAGAATGCATTCTTTTCAGATCTGCCATATGCCACATACTTCCATAGTAGTCAGTTAATGTTTTCACTTATTTACTAGTGGAGTAATATAAAAACAATTACAGAATGTTAACACTACTAGCATGACTATATTAATGAAATTACCTATATAGCCACCGTTCAAGATCCCAAGAAAAGGGAACATTCAAACCATTTTTAGAAATAAAGGAAACATACATGCATTGATAATTCTTGGGATAAAATTTAGGGATATCAAAGAGAAACAAGGTGCAGAACCTTTTGGGGGATAGTAAGAAAAGAGATTGTAATGTTAATGACATATAAAATCTTCCCTGCCCATTAATAGGCCTCACAAGGAGTCCATTAAGGAAAGCTTGCTTAGGGGAGGCTTGCTTGTAGGAAGGCTTTCACAACTTTTGCTCATTTCTAATTAGGCACTGAGTCATGAGGGTTGTGATGCCTTCTGGCTCTGAGAACTATACATATATACTCTGATTTGGTATTTTGCTTTGGGAGCTCGCTTATGAGAAGGATCTTGTGATTACCTGGTTGAGACTCTGAGTAGCTGTATGTTTAGAGCTTCCTGACTGCCCAGAGGTAAAGGCTTTATCAATCCAGCAGTGTATGTAAAGTGTATAGCAATATTGCTTTGATCCAGGCAGTAGAGACCTTTCTATTGGTCTTTATTTGTCTGCGCATATTTTCTCTTTATTTTCTCTGTTTGTATTTTCTCTGAAGTTCAGGGTGCTGACTTTCCCCCCTGAACTAGTGAATGTAATTAAAGATTGTTGACCCATTAAACAGCTTATCTTTCCTGGTAAAGCAGATCTAAGAACCTATGGCCTAGCAGCCATCCTGGGTATGCAAGCATGGTTGCCATTACAGAGACAAAGGATGAAAGCACAACTTTATTTCCCAGTTTCACATAACATCTCAAGCCAGGGAAGAAAGATATCTATGGAGGTGGATACTGAATGCTACAAAATGGAGGTAGGCCTTCTAAATCAGCTGAAAAGAGCTGAAATACAATATTTGTGGTGTGGGAGAGACTGGAAGTCAGAAGACTTGGCTAGAAGTAGTCACTCGCTACTTATTATTTGTATAATCTTAGAAAAACCCCTTTTCTAATCTGAACTGCAGCTTCTTCCTTTCTAAAACAAGGAGGTTGCAAAGAGTTGTTAGATTTCTTTCAAGCTCTAACATTATGAGATTTTGATTATCTACAAATTTCTACTATTGTGTCCAAACTAAAAGCCTTTCTATGTACTTGTTTTTGTTGTGTGTTTTTTTGTTGTTGTTGTTTTATTTTTCTTCCCTTCTCAATGGGTGGAGAAGGGGGAGGATAAAGGCCAACTAAGACAATTTAGATATGAAAATAAAACAAAGTTGAATTTAAATTATTGACTTTTATGTGGCTTTATAAAGGTTAAGGCTTCACTTCTTTAAACAAAGAAAGTTCAGTTGGCAAGGCTATCCATACTGGAATCATGCTAAAACTTGAAATTCTGAATAGAACAATAGTCATAAAAATTAGTAACCTATTGACTCAAGAGGAAGATAAGAGTAAATTTGTTGAAAGAAGTAAATGTATTTGTTCACTAAGACAACGCAGGCAAGCTCTAAAGATTGCTGGGAGGAAAATCATCACAAGGAAAAATATGGCAAATGCCACTGTTAGAAGGTTCTTTAGTTAAATGTATAACCTGCCATTGGGTGAGAGAGAGAGACGTGAAGCCACTGACCTTTACCTTCAAGTTCACCTCACACTTTCTTTCAAAAAGAGGGAATAGGAAACATAAGAGAGCTGGACAAGCAGGAAAGGTACTGCCTGTTCAGACATCTAATCTGATCCTATTCTCTTCACTGGCTTGAGATCTGCAGGCCAAGGGCAGCTAACATTGCAGGTACCTATTCTACTTCTAAGCAAAGCTGCTTTTCCTTTTTCTGGTTTGAATGGTTGTCAGCTACTCTGTTCTTTAAGTTTCTTTTTTAGTTTAGATCTCATTTATTTTGGATAAGACCCTTTAGGCTGGCATAAATGCTAAATATTGTGTGTGTGTTTTACAAATAGATACTGAGGGACAGAGAGCATTCCATATTCTAGAAAGAGAAAGGATTTTATCATTGGGGGCTAAACTTGATGCTTTATCAATTAAGATAAAGTAGAGTACTTGATTGTAGAAGCCTAGAAAAAAACAAAAGCAAAACAAAACAGAAAAAGACAAACGATAGCTAGTGAGCAAACACTGAAAGAAGTGAAGGGTAGGTAACCATACTTTGATTTTTGAACTATCAAAGATTTCTTGACAAGCTGAGTCAGAAGGAAAACCTACTTCCCATGAGGGAGGAGAGGTCTGAAACAAAGGTGAATCCTCTCCATCCCCTTAGCACCATAAACTGATAGTAAAAGTCGACCTGTAAAATGATTTTTTTTTTCATTCAGGTCAGTCATAGTATAAAGTAAGTTTTTGGTAGCAGTAACTAAACAGACTTTCCTTGCCCAAACTTTCATTCCTTCTTTCCTTCCTTCCTTCATTCCCCCTCTTCTTCCTCCCTTTCCTTCCTTTCCTTTCCATCCTCCCTCCTTTTATGTTCTCCCTCCCTCCTTCCATCCCTTCCCTCCTTTCCTTTTTCCCTCCGCCCTTCCCTCCATTATTCCTTCTTTCTATTATTACTAACAAAACTTCTGGATTTATTTTGGAAGACCTTTTTTCTTTCTTTTCTTTTTGAAAATTTATTTTCAGAGTTAATATATGAAGTATTTTCATGTACATTCACTGCTTTTTTCTTTCAGTTTGTTTTTTAAAGTAATACTTCAGTTTTCGTTTTTTGAGGGGGTTTACTAATTTTTCCCAGTTTGAATATTCTGATTTTTTAAAAAAAATTGTTTTGTTTCTTTTCTGCAAAACTGGATCTTAATCTCCCTTCTTTTTCAAAGTGTTTTGTTACAATCACAAAGTTCTTGAATGTGTAAAATGTCTTGTTTCAATGACATTAATGGTTGCATTAATATGATTTAGTTTCTAATGTATGATTTATGGATGAACCTATATTACTGATGCATTGCTGCTAATTTGAATATTTGCTTTCCTAATATTTGCTCTGTGTTACTTGCTACATGGTATCACTGTTGTATAATGTTCATATTTATTATTTACTAAGAAGTGTGAATTACTTAAATGCTGTCATTATAGATGAATAGAAGAGTCATTGAAAATATGGAAAATTTGTGTCTATAGTATTGCTATAGAGTGGAATTTTAGATTCATAAGGGATTAGGGACTTATCATAGAAACAGAATTTGAGAGATGAAAGAGAACTCACTAGCTCCCTTATCCCAAAAAAAGTTTACCTATCTAATACCCAACAAGTTGTCATCCAGATTCTATTTAAAGGTCTCCAAAAAAGAAGGACTCACAACCTTTCAAGGAAGTCTATTCCACTTTTGGATTGCTCTAAAATTCTGGACCCAATAAATCAAGTCTATCCCCAACTGCAAATGACAGCCCTTTGAACATTAAAAGAAACCTAATATTTTCCTCTCCTAGACTTTTCTCTACACTGTTCATTCAATCATTTTTCATGACTTCCTGGTCATCAATGTCTTTCTTAAACTAAGGCATGGAGAATGGAAGACAAAATTCCAGATGAGTTCTGACCAGGATAGACATCTCATTGCAAAGAGATGTCATGAGCACAAGATAAAAATCTTCTAAGTAAACAACAATTGCTGTATTTGGGAAAAGAAAATAGAAATCTTGGTTTAGTGTACAACAGAACTGCTTCAGGCTGGGAAGATATCTAGGAAGGACAATATCAATTGTTTGATGGAGGTCTCTGAGGAAAATATCCCCCAAATTACAAATTAACAATGCCTGCAAAATCTTGACTGGTTCTACAGTCTGGCCAAACTGCTGGCCTAAATCTAAATGTCATTCAATATAAAGAGGAATTGCTGTCTGAAGCTATGATATGGGTGGATAGTCACCTATCAAGACTCATAAGAAGAGTAAGCAGACATGATCAAATTAGCTCAGGTGTCCAAAAGTCTATTGGTTTAGATTAATTTAAAGCTATTCCTTAATAGTGCTCTAGCACAGTATCAGCCATGGACTCTTCAATCTTAATAAATCATGTAAGAGTTTAAGCAATTGAAAGAGGTCCCATTCATAATTCCACATAACAAAAACCAAGCTCCATCACCTCAAAAACATCTTTTTTAATGTTTGGTCTATCAAAGGGACTGTACTGTATAGGGAGGTTCAGGGTGAGGGTCTCCCAGCCAATCTGATAAGGTGTGAAATCCTAGACGAAACTATTATTCTTGCAAAGAGAAAGAAAAAATACAATGGAGATTGTGTGTGCCTGATATATGACTACCACTTTCTAGAGCCAAACTTAAAGGCAGATATATCAGTTATTACCCCTGAAGAGAAGATGCCCTTATACAAGTTGGATGTACTTGTGAGGAGAATGAAGCTTTTGCGTTATGGAAAATGAGGTCTATAGGACTAGCAGTAGGAAGCAACAAGGGAACAAAGGAAGAAGGATATCTAAAACCCCAAAAGAGTGAGAAGGCCTTCCACCTCTGTTAATTATGGGTGAATCCTGAGAAAAATTATCATTTCTCTCTAATATTAATGACCAATTACTATTGCAGAGACCCAGGATTTTTTCCCTTCCTATTTCTTTATTCTGTACTAAGTCAAATCAACATCTGAAAAATAGAGCTGATAATGAGATTGGATTTGACATTCTCCTAAATCTCGTTTAGACCGTACCCAACTGGGAAAGTTGAGATTTGATCAAAAGGCAAAGACATTTTAGTCTGGGTGAAATCTGGCCCACTGTGTTCTAGTCAGACAGGTCTAAGTGGAAATGAACATTTTTTGTCTAGATTGACTTGGTGGGGGTGGTTTGAGTGATTGAGTCACATCCCCAGCTCCTTATTAGAATAAGCCCATCTCTCATTATGATATTAATTCTTCTCATTAATTGTTAACCAACCAGACCTGATTGCCACCTGCCCGGGACAGCTACTCTCTCAAGGATATTTAAGTATCAAGAGGCCACCATGATCTGTCTTTGATTTATGAGAGACAGCCAAATGACCACACTTTTATTAATTATTCACAAGCCATAATTAATAAAATGATTAATTACCCAGAAATTATGTGTCTTGAACTTTTTCATTTGTCACAATCCCATTTAGACTCATAATACAATACTCTCCTGTACAGTGAATCTCAATTTAGTATTATGATCCAATCATTCTATTAGAGACATTTGAGAAGAAGAATCTCGTAATTTCAAAAAAGTCTGGAAAATGATGAACTTAGTGACAACTATTTATATCTGTGAGACAAAAAGTGAGCTTGAAATTTCCTAAAGAAGTAGTTGGCATCAAGAGCAAGGTGGCATGTCCGTATGGGTTCGAACAAACTTCAGTCTATTCAAAATATTAGCAGGATTGTGCCAACGCCAAATTGTCGTCAGTACCTATACATTTCAATTGTCCATGAACCAATGCTGAACTTGACAGAAGCTTAGAGGCAAGCCATAGTGGTGAACACCACATGAGTACTTCCTTCCCATTTATACAAGTAGATCCCAAGAAATTTTACTTTGGAGATTCTTTGGGACTTGAAAATGGGAAGTGAGTGAAGCAAAAGCTCAGCAAGAAGACAGGCATGTCCTCAAGCATAAAAAGCAACTCATGATATGTAGGTCACTAATTAGTGACCATTGTAGAAATAACTGAAGGTAACCCTTTTATCTTGATGAGAAACGTCCCAAACTGCCTCACAGTGGGAAAAATACCTACTAAGGTCCTGTCCCATAGACTAGGTTAGCTTTTCCTTGCACTATCCAAATTTCTTTTTTATAAAAGCTATTAAAACCATTCTTGACAGATAATTCCTCCAAGGAACTAAGGTTTCAACCATTGATGCAGATTCCTGGTTTCATATGTACAAAAGCAAACACACAAGGAGTCAATGGCTCCTCAGGCTTCTGGCCAATGAAGCACTGGGGTCAACCAGAGGCAAGGAAGCTATGCCCAAATTAATCAATTCTGTACTTTTCCTGGATATCTTTTCTAAGTTATGGATAAGCAAACTTCCTTTTATTAACTCTTAGCTGGTCTATAAATGTCTCATTTCATTCTCATCCCAAACCTGAATAAATGCTACCATGGTCCAAGTCAAGCCTAGCCTACAACATGCACCAAAGATGTCAATAGCTTCCTCGCAGTCTTTAGTAGCCCATATGCATCACGGATAGTGGTGATACAGAAGAAGAATGGAAAGAAGTAAATACGTGTAGACTATCAGGCTCTTAAAAAAAGAATCAAATCAGAATACTACACCAAGAATGTCCTGGACTATCTCAGTATTATCCTTCTTTTTTAAATTTTATTTAACTTATTTAATGTATTTAGTTTTCAGCATTGATTTTCACAAGAGTTTGAATTATGAATTTTCTCCCCACTTCTACCCTCCCCCCCAGTCCCAGATGGCATGTATTCTGGTTGTATCTCACTCAGCCCTCCCTTCAGTCATTCCACTCCCCTCCCATCCCCCTTTCCCTTCTTCTCTTGTAGGGCAAGATAAATTTCTACACCCCATTGCCTGTGTATCTTATTTCCTAGTTGCATTTGCAAAAACTTTTTTTTTTGTTTTTGAACATCTGTTTTTAAAACTTTGAGTTCTAAATTCTCTCCCCTTTTTCCTCCCCGTCTACCCTCCCTAAGAAGGCAAGCAATTCAACATAGGCCACATGCATATCATCATGTAAAACCCGTCCACAATACTCATGTTGTGAAAGATTGACTATGTTTTCCTCCTTCCTAACCTATCCCCCTTTATTGAATTTTCTCCCTTGACCCTGTCCCTTTTCAAAAGTGTTTGTTTTTGATTACCTCCTCCCCCTGTCTGCCCTCCCTTTTATCATCCCCCTCTTTTTTTATCTTCTTCCTCCTTCTTTCCTGTGGGGTAAGATACCCAATTGAGTGTGTATGGTATTCCCTCCTCAGGTCAAATCCGATGACAGCAAGATTTACTCATTCTTCCTCACCTGCCCCCTCTTCCCTTCCTACAGAACTGCTTTTTCTTGACACTTTTATGTGAGATAATTTACCCCATTCTATCTCTCCCTTTTTCCCTCTCTCAATATATTCCTCTCTCATCCCTTAATTTGATTTTTTTTAGATATCATGCAATCACATTCAACTCTCCCTGTGCCCTCTGTCTATATATATATATATATATACACACACATACGCATATATATACGTACACACACACATATATATACGTATATATATATACACCCACACATATACATACATAGATGCACACACACACATACATATATATATATATATATATATATATATACACACACACATACACACATATATATACATATTCCTTTCAGCTACTATGATACTGAGGTCTTATGAATCGTACACATCATCTTTCCATGTAGGAATGTAAACAAAACAGTTCAACTTTAGTAAGTCCCTTATGATTTCTCTTTCTTGTTTACCTTTTCATGCTTCTCTTGATTCTTGTATTTGAAAGTCAAATTTTCTATTCAGCTCTGGTCTTTTCACTGAGAAAGCTTGAAAGTCCTCTATTTTGTTGAAAATCCATATTTTGCCTTGGAGCATGATACTGAGTTTTGCTGGGTAGGTGATTCTTGGTTTTAATCCTAGCTCCATTGACCTCCGGAATATCGTATTCCAAGCCCTTCGCTCCCTTAACGTGGAAGCTGCTAGATCCTGTGTTATCCTGATTGTTTTTCCACAATAGTCAAATTGTTTCTTTTTGACTGCTTGCAGTATTTTCTCCTTGACCTGGGAGCTCTGAAATTTGGTGACAACGTTCCTAGGAGTTTTCTTTTTGGGATGATTTTGAGGAGGCAATCTGTGGATTCTTTCAATTTCTATTTTGCCCTCTGGCTCTAGAATATCAGGGCAGTTCACCTTGATAATTTCTTGAAAGATGATATCTGGACTCTTTTTTTGATCATGGCTTTCAGGTAGTTCAATAATTTTTAAATTATCCCTCCTGGATCTATTTTCCAGATCAGTGGTTTTTCCAATGAGATATTTCACATTGTCTTCCACTTTTTCATTTCTTTGTTTCTGTTTTATAATTTCTTGATTTCTCATAAAGTCACTTCTTGCCACTTGCTCCAATCTAATTTTTAAGGTAGTATTTTCTTCAGTGGTCTTTTGGACCTCCTTTTCCATTTGGCTAATTCTGCCTTTCAAGGCATTCTTCTCCTCACTGGCTTTTTGGAGCTCTTTTGCCATTTGAGTTAGCCTACTTTTTAAGGTGTTATTTACTTCCATATTTTTTAAGGTATTTTCTTGGATCTCCTTTAGCAAGTCATTGACTTGTTTTTCATGGTTTTCTCGCATCATTCTCATTTCTCTTCCCAATTTTTCCTCTACTTCTCCAACTTGCTTTTCCAAATCCTTTTTGATCTCTTCCATGGCCTGAGACCAGTTCATGTTTTACTTGGAGGCTTTTGATGTAGGCTCTTTGACTTTGTTAACTTCTTCTGGCTGTATGTTTTGGTCTTCTTTGTCACCAAAGAAAGATTCCAAAGTCTGAGACTGAATCTGAGTGCATTTTCGCTGCCTGGCCATGTTCCCAGCCAACTTAATTGACCCTTGAGGTTTTCCTGGGGATATGACTGCTTGTAGGGTAAAGAGTACTTTGTTCCAAGTTTGAAGTGATGCACCATTGATTTCAGAGCTATTTATATACAACCAGCTCTGCCACACCAGCACTTCTCCTTCCCCAAGAACCCCCAACCCAGACCTGATGCAAATCTTAAGCAGGCTCTGCACTCCTTCTCTGATCTGTCACTCAATTCCTTCCACCAAGTGGGCCTGGGGCTGGAAGCAACTGCAGGTCTAGTTCTGTAGCTGCACCTCCCCCCACCCCTCTGCCCCTGGGGCGGTGGCCGGTGGCTGAACTGTGAACTCTTTTCACTGTCCCCCGCAGCTTTTCCTACTAATCTTCTCTGTTGTCTTTGGTGTTTGTGGGTTGAGAAATCTGGTAACTGGCACAGGTCACTGATTCAGGGTGCTAGGGCCTTTTCTGCCTGGCTCCTGGTCTGATTGGTCCTGCTGCTGCCTATGCTGAGCTCTGCTCCCCTCCACTTCGTGCGTGATAGATCTCATCCAGCGACCATCCAGGCTGTCCTGAGCTGGATCCCTGCTTCCCTCTGCTATTTTGTGGGTTCTGCAGTTCTAGAGGTTGTTCAGAGCCATTTTTTATAGGTTTTTGGAGAGAGCTGACAGGGAACTCACACAAGTTCCACTTTCCAGCTACCATCTTGGCTCCACCCCCCTCACTATTATCTTTCAAAGCAGTTCTCAGTGTTGAAATTACACAGTGGTTGCTGGAAAATTCCCATGGTGGAAGAAAACAAGAACTCTGCTTTTATCTTCCTAGGTAGATTTAATCAGTTTGAGTACATGACCCAAAGTATCTTGGGAGCATCTACCTTATTCCAGTAACTGATGGAGAAACTGGGGACATGAACTCTCCAGAAGCCCTGACATACTTTGATGATTCTATTTATCTTTTGGTAAGACAGTTGAAGAGAGTGAAGAGATTGCTAAAAATGTTGAATTGGCTACATGAAATGCTTTAAAGATATCATTTGACAAGTACCAAATTTTCAGAGCCTTGTTAAATATCTGCATAATATGGGGTCTCAGAAAGGTATGAGCATTGAGACCATGAAGACAAGAGTACTGCCATAAATGTAGAACATTGGAGATCAAAATACTTTTCTGGTATTTGATGGCATTTGTCACAAATCCATTAAGAACAACAGTTTTAGTACTAAACCACTGAATTGCCTGACTTATACTGACATGATTAAAGTGAACCAAAAACAGCAAGCCAGGAAATTCTGAATTGTTTTAATACCACAGAACCATTTGGAGATCAATGGAAGGGCAAATGTAAACAAACTTCTAAAGACTTGGTCAACTGTTTTTTGAGTGCATTAGTGCTGAGATGTGCAAATCCAAATAGTCCTTTCTTTGTTCCCACAGAGGCTGACCTGGAGAGACTGTGCGTAGTCCTTTTCCTGAGAGTCATGAAAGTGATTGCATTTTATAGCAGAGGACATTGTAAGTGAAACTATAATATTTTCAATTAAATTTGAAGTGGTCTGTTACTTGAAAGTTCAAAGACCATGTATACGAAGCTAAATTTCAAATAGAGACTAGGAGTATCTCACTGACTGTTTTTACCAGTACCAAGTTAGAAATTACATTCTAGTGTTGGGTAGAAATCCTAATCAACTATAAATTCAACCTTCTCTAGGAGACATGGAGGATTGAATTAAAGAATGAATATAAATATTTATTGAAATACTATTTTGTACCAAGTGCTGTCAACACAAAGTTACATATGCCTTTATAGAGAGCAGGATCTGGACCCTCTCCACTTTCCATCTGCAGCTTTGTTTGGTTTGATCTCCACATAACAAAATCCCCTTCCTAGAGTAAACTGATCACTTGAAATATTTTCCAACATTCTGTTTAACTCAGTCTTGTATACTCAACACCTTCCCAACTCCCCTAGTCTCCTCTCCCCTCTGTTGGGAAGGCTGGAGGTTAAGCACTGAACTCCTCCCAAAGCTTTCCTTTATAGAACGCAGGATCTGGACTTGGCAGCTACCACTTACCATCTGTAACTCTGCTTGATTTGATCTCCATGGAACAAAATGATCTCCCTCCTAGTGAACTCCTCCTCCTTCCTAGATTCCTTTTCTATGTTGTGTTCCCTCATTAGACTATAAATTCCTTGACAGCAGTGACTGTCTTTCTTTTACTTATTTGCACTTCCAAGCATAGTGCTTGGCCTGATGTAGGTGCGTAATAAATGTCTATTGAATTGAATTAAAGTAAAAGCATGATAGTTTCTGCTCTCAAAGATTGGAAATTCTTGGGGAAACAATACATAAAATAATTTTTAAGCCACAAGGCAGACAGAAAGGCATGGAAGTCCTAAGAAAGCAGTAGTGGGGTAATTATATTGGTAGGTCATATGACATTGGTGGGGGACTGTAGCAGATAAATCACAGTGGAGTTAGCAAGACTCATCTCCATGAGTTGAAATCCAGACTTAGACACTTATTATGTTACTCTGGGCAAATCACTTAACCCTGTTTGTTTCAATTCCTCATCTGTAAAATGAGCTGGAGAAGAAATGGCAAACCACTTCAGTGTTTTTGCCAAGAAAACCCCAAATGGAGTCACAACAAGGACATGACTGATAAGACTCGAAACAACAACAAAGGATCCTAGGAGGATGTGGTAGAGCAGATTGAGAGAAATGATTATTTTTCTATTATATTAAAAACCAACTATTAAATTAGGAATGAGGCATTTTTCTTTCTATTTCCTCATTCAGGGATCAGTCCTTGCAGGTCATTTAGTCAGTCTGTGATGGGCATTACTGATAGATGAGAACGCTCAAATCTTTGGGTTACATGCTCCCTGATCTTGGACAGAACACCATGCATCTAGAAAACCTTACTTTGGTTTAAAGTCTAAACAGAATCCAATTTAGGCAAGTTTTTGTCCCAATGAAAGGAGACCCATTCTTGGAACCCTCCATTACATAATTAATTACCTAGACACTCTGTTTTTCAGGCTTTTCATTTGTCACAAGATACTATTTGTCATTTTTACAAAGATCCATGTATTCATTTATATTTAATGGTTTTCTTTTTTAAAATATAAATGGTCATTGTATCAATTTCGTACTACTACTTGTAAGTGAAGCACACTATTCTTGAGGAGACATATGATTCTAAGAGAAGATCTAAGAGGAATTCCACTTCTCTCATCTAACACTTCCATCACCTTCATTGTCTCCTTGCTTTAAGATTTTCCTCACTCTAGTTCATCTTTCCTTAGCTACTCCTCACTGCTCCCCACCTAATAAACTCTATTGCTTCCCTATTACCTCCAGGATCAAATATAAAATCTTCTGGTTCCTTTCCAATATTCTTAAACCTCGCTTGCTTCACATGCTCTGTGATCCAGGGACAATTGCCTCCTCACTTTTCTTCCCAGAAGACACTCTATCTCCTGACTTTGGACATTACTACCAACTGTCTGCCATTCCTGGGATTCTTTTTTTTCCTCTACGGATGATTTTTTTGCACTTAATAATTTTTTACGTTTTTATAATTACATGTAAAGATAGTTTTGAACATTCACTTTTGTAAGATTTTAAGTTCCAAATATTTCTCCATCCCTTCCTCTCCTTCCCCCTTCCCAATACAGCAAGCAATCTGATACAGGTTATATATGTAATCATGTTAAACATGTTTCCTCCTTAGTTATGTTGTGAAAGAAGAATCAGAACAAAAGAGAAAAACCAAGAGAAAGAAAACACAAAAAAATTTCACAAGTGAAAATAGTATGCTTCTATCTGCATTCTGACTCCATTGTTCTTTCTCGAGATGTGAATAGCATTTTCCATCATGAGTCTTTTGGACCTGTCTTGAATCCCTTGTATTGCTGATAAGAGCTAAGCCTATCATAGTTGATCATCATACAATGTTGTACAATGTTCCCCTGGTTCTGCTCACTTCACTCAGCATATGTTGTAAAGGCAATCAGTAAATGAGAAGATCTTTCCTGCCCATTTGAATAGGCTTCAGGTGAGGCTCCAGGTGGGGCCAGTGAATGGAGATCTGATTATATCTGTGCTCCCAAGTAGACCTAAACCCCTAGCTACTAGGTGCTATGCCAATGTGGGTGTGAAGCCCCTGGGTTCTAAGGGGAGTTGCTAAGACCAGAGCCAATAGTAGGCTCTTAAGTTCTGGTCACTCAGATGACGTTCTAGTCTATAGGATGATGTCTAAGGACTGTGTAAAAAGAGAAAACATGGCTTGGAGAATGAGATGTGTTGGAAGTAGGCGAAGGAGAAATGGTGGAAGCAGAGCCAGCAGAAGCCAAAGGAGAAGAAGCTGAAGCCACAGGCGCTACTGAGAGCAGGATTGACCCTTGTGCAGACAGGGAGAGTGCTGAAAAAGGCCTTGAGGCCAGTGGGTAATCTTCTTACCAGAGGCCCACAGCATTGGGGGAAGTACAAGTATGATTTGGCTTACTGCCATAATGTTTCTCTGTAACCTCCTGGTTACTATTGTGAGGTGAACTTATTGGGGCTGGAAGATTTTGGCAAGGATATTGAATTGGGGACGTTGGTCCATAGGTCTGCTACTTTGGAGCTTGAATTTAGTTTTAGTTTTAGCTTTAGTTTCTCTGCCTTCTACTTAGAGAATTCCTTATATCCTGTGATCCTGAGCCATTCAGGCATATTCATGATTCTTTGAAATAAAGAATTCTGCCTTTATGTTATATCCGTTTGTGTAAGTATTTCCAGGTTTTTTCTTTCTGAAATCTACCTGCTCATCATTTCTTACGGCACAATAGTATTACATTCATACATGCATTCATATACCAAAACTTGTACAGCCATTTCCAAATTGAAGGTCTTCCCCTCAATTTCTAATTCTTTGTCACCACAAAAAGCGAGGCTATAAATATTTTTGTGCATGGGGGTCTTTTTCCTTTTTTATGATCTATTTAGGATACAGACCTAGTAGTAGTATTGCTGTATCAAAGGATATGCCCTTTGAGCATAGTTCCAAATTGCTCTCTAGCAATGGTTGGATCAGTTCACAATTCCACCAATAATGTACTAGTGTTCCAATTTTCCTAAATCTCCTCCAACATTTATCATTTTCTTTTTCTGTCATATTAGGTAATCTGATAGGTGAGAGGTGGTACCCCAGAGTTGTTTTAATTTGCATCTCTCTAATCAATAGCGATTTAGAACATTTTTTCATATGACTATAGATAGCTTTAATTTCTTCATCTGGAAAACTACTTGTTCTTATTCTTTGACCATTTATCAATTGGGGAATGACTTGTATTCTTATAAATTTGATTCAGTCTTCTATATATGTTAGAAATGTGGCCTTCATCAGAGATACTTGTTGTAAAGATTGTTTCCCAGCATTCTGCTTTCCTTCTAGTATCAGTTACATTGGTTTTGCTTGTGCAAAACTTTTTGATTCATTGTAATCAAAATTAACCATTTTGCATTTCATAATGTTCTCTTGTAACAACAATGTTACTAGCAGCTGCTGTGGAGGTGGAAGGCCAATAACACTAGTACATAGCAGGACTGGTAGCACAGGTTCTTTGATCTGCTTTTCTATGGAAAGCAACTTAAAAGGGTTTACAATCTCACTTTAATTAATCATACGTATATCATTCACTTAGCTCTGGGGAAAAACTCAGCACCCTGAACTTCAGGAAAAACACAAACAGAAATTACAAGCAGAAACTATGTAAACAGAGCAAATAAACACAAATCAGCAGACAGGGCTTCTAGCTATCTAAGACATTACATATATAGTTGCCAGAGAGAGAAGCACCAACACCTGGGTTTTTCAAAGCTGGGGGGGCTCCTTAATGGCTACCCAGAGTCTCCACACCATTACTCTTACAATGAGTGAGCCCCCAATCAAAACCTAGCCTCAGACCTATGTACCCTTTTTCAGGGTCAGAGAGTTTCACACCTCTTCGGGGTTTCATACCTCTCGTGACCTAATTAGCAAAATGTTGTTCCTATAAAGAAAGGTAAGACTCAATCAAAGGCACTTGATTGCCTCAGTGCTGAGAAGCACTCCAAAACAAAAGATAACTAAAGACCCATTTTGCTTGTCCTTACATTCCACCCCTCTAGGATCCTTGGCCTTATAATCTAAATGGCCATGGATCCTGGAACAAATAGAGGCACTATACTTTGCAATACCATCACATAATAACTTATGAGTAAGGTGGCCACATAGTCTTAAAGAAAACATGTCATTCAGTATATCTTATAGCATTTCTCAGAATACCCACGCAGCATATATCATTGTTCAATAAACTAAACCATAACATTCACAGCAATATCCTTAAGCAAAACATCATTCAGTAGCATTCCCCAAAATACTTGTTTATACAAGCAAGTGATCCCAGGCCAGGGTCTTCCCTAGCACAACATATCATCCTTAATGGGTGGCAGAAAATGCAAACAGCATCCACCCTCAGGTCACAGCAAGTTACAATCTCCTCAGTCAATAGGAAACATCCAAGTGAAGCTGCCTTTTCATCTTGACCCGAGGTTGACTTTCAAGTCCCAGGTCTCTTCCTCTGTGGGCCAACCACTCCCAGCTCTTGTTTGGATTCACACATTGGCAGCAATCTATTCCTGCTCCAGACTCCACAGAATGATAGTTACCAAAACTGGCAAACAATGAACAAGTATCCCAGGCCCCACGCTTTCTTTTTAATTTGCAGATCCTGTCAACTATGCCATTTTGTAAGAACAATGTTGTCAGCAGATGCCATGGAGATGTAAGGCCAATACCACCAGCACACAGAAGGGCTGCTAGCACAGGTACTTTCATCTGCTTTTCTAAGGAAAGCAACTTTAAGGGGTTTACAAACTCACTTTAATCAAACATACATATATCATTCACGTAGTTCAGGGAAAAAAGTCAGCACCCTGAACTTCAGAGAAAACACAAACAGAAACTACAGGCAGAAATTATATAAACAGAACAAATAAAAACAAATCGACAGACAGGGCTTCTAGCTATCTGACCAAGACATTACATACACAGTTACCAGAGAGAGAAGCACCAACATCTGGACTTTCAAAGCCAGGGGTGAGGGTGGGGAAGAGTCCTTAATGGCTACCCAAGTTCTCCACACCAAGACTCTTCCTTAGTTAGCCCCAAACAAGATATATACACTTTCTCAGGGTCAGAGCATTTCCCACCTCTCTAGGGTTTAACACCCCTTGAAGGTTTCATACCTCTTGTAACCTAACTAGCAAAAGGGTATGGGCTTTCCCATAAACAAAGGCAAGACTCAATCAAAGCCAATTGATTGCCTTAGTGCTGAGAAGCACTCCAAAACAAAAAAAAAAGTAAAAAAGTCCCACTTTGCTTGTCATTACATCTCTGTCTCTTGTTTGGTTATAAATTTTTCACTTTTCCATAGATCTGACAGGTGAGCTATCCCTTGCTCTCCTAATTTGGTGATGGTATCACTCTTTATGTCTGAATTATGTACCTATTTTGACCTTCTCTCGGTATAGCATGTGAGATGTTGCTCTATGCTTAGTTTTTGCCACACTATTTTCCAGTTTTCCCAGCAGTTTTTGTCAATTAGTGAGTTCTTATCCCAGAAGCTGGCATCTTTGGGTATATTAAATAGTAGATTACTATAGTCATTGACTACTGTGTCTTGTGTACTTAACCTATTCCACTGATCCACCACTGTATTTCTTAGCCAGTGCCAAATAATTTTGAGTATTGCCACTTTACAATATAAATTTAGTTCTGGTATGGCTAAGCCACCTTCCTTTCCATTTTTTCCTCATTAATATCCTTGATATTCTTGACCTTTTGTTCTTCCAGATGAATTTTTAAATTATTTTTCTATAAAATAATTTTTTGGTAGTTTGATTGATCTGACTTGATTTGTGTAAAAAGTGGTTTGTGATTGTATTCATATAGTTCCCAGGTTTTTCTCGTCAGTATTCTATCAAATATATTATATTGTCCACAGTTATTTTAAATGAAATTTCTCCTTCTGTTTTTTGCTCCTGGACTTTGTTGGTAACTTATGAAAATGCTAATGATTTATGTGGGTTTATTTTATATTCTGCAACTTTACTAAAGTTCATTATTTCAACTAGGCTTTTATTTGATTCTCTAGGATTCTCTAAGTGTAATATCATCTGCAAAGAGTAATGGTTTTCTTTCCTCTCTGCCTGTTCTAATTCCTTCAATTTCTTTTTCTTCTCTTATTGCTATAGCCAACATTTCTACTATAATATTGAATAATGGTGGTGACAATGGGCATCCTTGTTTCACTCCTGATCTTATTGCAAGGGTTTCTTAGCTTTCCCCCATACGATGTAATGTTTGTCAGAGGTTTTAGATAGATGCTGTTTATCATTTTAAGGAAGACTCCTTTTTATTTCTATGTTCTCTAGGAATGGGTGCTGTATTTTGTGAAAAGCATTTTTTATCTACTGAGATAATAAAATGATTTCTGTTGCTTTTGTTATTGACATGTTTTTTTTGTGCTGATAGTGTTCTAATATTGAACCAGCCCTGCATTCCTCATACAAATCCCAGCTGTTCATATTGTATCATCCTCACCATAAATTGCTTTAATCTCTTTTCTAAAATTTTATTTAAAATTTTTGCCTCAATATTCGTTAGGGGAATTGGTCTATAATTTTCTTTCTGTATTTTGGCTCTTCCTAGTTTAGGTATCAGCACAATATTTGGATCATAAAAGGAATTTGGTAGAACTCCTTCTTTGCACATTTTTTTCGAATAGTTTATATAGTATTGGAATTAATTGTTCTTTAAATTTTCATAAGGCTTCACTTGTAAATCCATCTGGCCCTGGATATTTTTTCATAGGGAGTTCATTGATGGTTTGTTCAATTTCTTCATCTAAAATAGGTTATTTGAGTATTTTATTTCCTTTTCTGTTAATCTGGGCAATTTACATTTCTGTAAATATTCATCCTTTTCAGATTTGTCAGATTTATTGGCATACAGTTGAATGAAATAGCTCCTAATTATTGCTTGAATTTCCTCTTTGCTGGTGGTGAATTCACCCTTTTCATTTTTTTAAATCAAATTAACCAAAGGTTTATCA
>NC_050573.1:561450652-561493152 GCF_011100635.1 Trichosurus vulpecula | reverse complement strand
TGAAGAAATCAAAGCTACGTATAGTCATATGAAAAAATGCCGTAAATTACCATTGATTAGAGAAATACAAAATAAACAATTCTGAGGTACCACCTCACACCCATCAGGTTGGCAATTATGATAGAAAAGAAAAAAAAAACATAAATGTTGTAGTGGATATGGGAAAAATAAGACACTAATGCACTGTTGGTGGAGTTGTAAACTGATTCAACCATTCTGGAGAGCAATTTGAAATTATGCACAAAGACCTATAAAACTATTCATACCCTTTGACCCAGCAATAACACTACTAGATCTGTATTACAATTTTTTTAAAAAGGAAAAATGATACATACATACAAAAATATTTATAGCAACTATTTTTATGGTGTTAAACTATTGAAAATTGAGGGGATGCCCATCAATTGGGGAATGGCTGAAAGTGTTGTGGCATATGATTGTGATAGAATACTAATGTGCTATAATGAATGATACAGAATGCTTTCAGAAAAATCTGGAAAGATTAGTGTGAACTGATGCAAAGTGAAGCGAGCAGAACCAGGAGAACAATGTACACAGTAACAGAAATATTATATAATGATCGACTGTGAATGACAGTTATTTCTAGTGATATAATGATCAAAGAGAATCCCAAAAGAATTATGTTAAAAATGCTATCCATGTCCAGAGCATTGATTGAGTCTGAATGCAGAGAGAACCATACTTTTTCAAGGTTTCTTTCTCCTGCTGTTTTTTTTTTTTGGTTTGTGATTTCTTTCCCCACATTATTAATATCGAAATAGGTTTCACAATACTGTACACGTATAACTTATATCACATTGTTTGCCTTCTCACTGGTGGGGTTTGGGGGGTGAAGGGAGAAAATTGGGAACTCAATTTTTTTAAATGAACGTTAAAATTGTTTTTTGCATGTAATTTGAAAAAAAACTTAAAGGAAAAAAACATTTTGTGAGCAATGGCAGCATTATTAGATCATATTTGTGCTGTCCAAAAATGACTACCTTGAAGGGTATACTTCTCTTTTTATGTATAAATTCTGATATTAAGCCATGTAACACATATTAATTTATAGTGTATCTAAGTGTTGCTGGGGAAAACTTGTCCTCAATAACTCACTCCTAAGTTTTATTAAATTAAAAAAAATAGTCAGTAAAAAGATATACTTATCCTGTCTAAAATGATAGTTTACAATATTAAATTATAGGATCATAGATTTAGATGTGGATGATCAGAGATCCTGTTCAGCTCCATTATTTTCAGGATGAAGAAAATGAAGCTCAGAGAGATTGTGAGTTGTGATGAATTTCAGCACCTTAGTAAATGTCTAAGGTTGTAGTTGAACATCTTCTTAATTCCAAGCACTCTACCTACTACATCATGTTGCTTTGCCAATTAATGAACCTATATGAAAATTTCATAACTTCTATAAAAACCAGAAGTCTCTTGGAACCAGTTCAAATTAGCTCAGGGGAACCAATTCATGGTCTGTTTTGTTTTGCTTTGTGTGTTTGATTTATGCCTTGGAAATAAACAAATGTTGTAAGATAGGACTTAATTTATTGATTTGTTGATTGTCTAGGTTCAAGATAGTGACAGACAAAATATTAGTAATTCAAATTAAATTTGAATCTGTCTTTGTAAATTTTTTGAGAGCTAGTTGTGAAATATTTACCACCATACCCCTGATATCCCTTATAGGAATTGAGCTAGGGCCTGAATAAACTCCAGAAGAAGGCTAACACCACACATTGTACATGTTTTCTTTTTGAGTGGACAAAAATACAATTAGACTATTAGGGATAAGCTGGGAATAAATATCGCTGGGAAGGGGGAATGTGGGAAGCAACGCTCATGAAGAGAGAAATTTCTAAACATTGTTAAACTTGTGAGAAAATATGGAATAGAGAAATAAGGTATTCAAGAGAGTGTCTTGTAATACAAAGGGTCCTACTCTAAGAATCAGGGACCTAGGTACCAGTTAAAATTAAGCACGGTCATCTGGACAAACCACAATCTTTCTGGTTAACATGTTACCCATCTAGTAAATGAAATAATTCAACTAGAATATCTCTGAGGTCCCTGCAGTTTTATACTTCTGTGGTTCAGAGTACTGTACTTAGGAAGATTAAAGCCAGCCAATACCTAAAGTTGACTGGTTCCTGTTTCAAGTCTCAATATAGCAATATTAACAGGGCAAATGCATTAAAGCTAAGGGGCCATGTCAAAGTGTACAAAACCCCGCAAAACTCTGAAGGCTTCAAATACAAATTGTTAAGAGTTAGTTGTACTTTGTTATTAGAAATGGTGTATAAACAAGTCAGAAAATATTAAATACATTTTTTTCATTGTGGCTTTAATATAGTATCATGTCTTTCATAACATATGCATGGTCCTATGTAATTGGTATTTAGACTGATTTTTAAACAAATATATTATTACATTTTGATTACCCGCCCCCCAAAAAAATGCTATCTTGAGTGGTTCTCTCTAGACATCAGACATCTGTACCTGGAAAGAATGGCTACTTGATGACTTAATCTAACATCACCACCCCATCTGGTGGCTGTTTTGGGTAGATTAACTAAATGAGGTTATGATATAGTTTAGCAGATAAAATCCACTACTACTGCACTTGCAATATTAAATATTCAGTATAGTGAAGGGGGATTGCCACCTGGGCATTCATCCCTATTCCCATTTCCTGGACTTGACTGGCATTTCCCTAATAGGGCCAAGCTATGATCACGATAAAGACAAAGAACTAGAGATGCAAGGAAACTCAGGTGCCGTCTAGTCCAATGCCTTCAATTTACAGATGAAGAAAATGAGATCTAAGGAGGTTAAATGATTTGTTCAAAGGCACATAGGTAGTAAGTATCAGAGGCAAGATTTGAACTTAAGTCCTCTGACTTAAAATCCTGTACTCTTCCCCACTGTTATAAAACTGGTAATGCACAAATGTCTGAAAAGCTCACTCACATATGACCTTGATCTCCCAAAGGAAAATAAAAACCCAACTCCATAATAGTCTAGTGGAATCTTTCAGCCAGTGATCATTGCCTTGTACGGTGGCTGACTTTTATGTTTGACCTATCTGAAGCTGTTCTTACCTCCAGAGACACATATACTGGAGTATGAAATAACTACCCAAAAACTTCACTAGAAAACTAAAAGAGAGCATCAACCCAGACACAGGAACACTGTACCATTTCAATACTTCAAATCTACTTTCCAAGTGTAATTTGGTCTCTCTGTCTCTGTCTCTGTCTGTCTCTCCGTCTCTGTCTCCATCTCTCTCTCTCTCTCACTCTCTCTCTCTCTCTTTCCATTCCTTGGGAGGGGGAATGAAGTGAATGTGTTAATTAATTTTGATATGAAGAATTTAAATAAGTTAACATATAAAAAATCTGAATCAAAAGTGAAGGTTTTGTAATAAAATAATCAGCCATATGGTATTAAGTTAAATGTGTATGTGATGGGAGAGGGGTGTAAGGCAGAAGCTTCTAGTTTTCTAGTCCCTGAGTCAAAAATTACTCACCCACTGTTTCCAGTGGCATATTTTCTATCTACTCTGAAATTCCCTGGGTTCAAGAAGTTATTTCCATTGATTAGGAAAGTGGCTATAACTATGGAGTACTAAAATGAAAGGTCACAGAAAATGGAGTGTAGTTTGGCTTTTGCTTACCACTCCAGGCTGTAGCCAGAATGGACTTTGTTTTCTTTGAATGACTCAGCTTGCCTCGTTGAGCTTCCCTGGACGCTGGGGCTTGCTCTTCCAGGGCAGGACCAGAGCTTCCAGTGTGATGAGTCGTGGGGCTGGCTGAGGGGAAGTGTGTTAACGTGGTCTACGCTAGGGGGAAGGGCCAAGTCAAGAACCAATCGGCCCTGGTCGTTCAGGCGGCGCTTGATGATGTCAAAAACTCTATAAGAGGGGAGAGGACAGCTTGAAGATCCTCCTTTCCTTTTCCGGTTGGAGCCAGAGACACCTACAGCTGAAGCTGAGCTGCCGGTAGCAGAGCTGACTAGAGGCTAGTGGGTAATCTTCTTACCGTAGAGGGGAAGCATGTATACGATTTTGCCTTATACCATCTCGTTTCTCTGTGGCCTCCTGGTTACCCTTATAAGGCGGACTTATTGGGCCTGGAAGCTTTTGATGAAAATATCAAAATGGGGACGCTGGTTTGTGGGCTTGTTATTGTAGAGTGTAAATACATGCTTTAGTTCTCCTGCCTTCTGCCTAGAGAATTCCTTATATCCTGCGGTTCCAGACCTTTTAGGCACATATGAGATTCTCTTTGAAATCATAAATTCTGCCTTCCTAATATACAGGCAAATTACAAGTAGAAGAGGTAGAAGAATATACTAGGAAGGAACATAGAGTCACGTCAGTTAACTTGGCAAGAATTCTTGCAAAATTACCAAAAGTGAACTGAGGCAGCAGAAAAATAGGCTCACTCTTCAAAGAAAGTTAATTTGCAATAATATCCATTCCCTATGCTCAAGTTTTGGGTTTTGTTTTGAAAGGATTCTTGAGCCCTATCAAATGGAAGGGGGAAATCTAGGTGGATGCTGGGGTACAAGATGGTTTGGGAATGACTGATTACTACTGGCCATCTGACTTGTTGCCAAAGTGAAAACATGGAATAAAAGAAATTATACTCATAAAGAGATTCCTGTGGTGAGAATAAGTAATTAGCTTATAATTATGCTTCTAGATACGTAAAGTCAGAAAAATCATAAAAGATGGAGGGAGATGAGATGGGGAGTAGAAAAGGCTTAGCTGGCTGACTCTGTACACATTGCCCTTCATTGTATGCAATTTAAAAACCTGAAGAGAGAATGTAACTGGGGCCTGAGGAGAAAGGGAAGACTTTCTTTGACCCAATATCTATTTCAATGTAGGGGCCGTGGGCCTCATACCCTGAGAATTCATTTGCCCAAATATATATTACTGTTATAAATATATTGAGCATTTGGTATAATCTTTATGGAAGTTCCCCAACTCAGGGTATTAGAGCCACCCAGACTGACTGGCAGAGTAGAAGTCAGTAGTTTCTAGACTCTTCAGAAATGTACTGTTGTCACCCCTTATTTGGTAATGAGGGATAATTATGAAGGTAAATCCTCCTAATGGAGGGATATCAGAAGCATTAGAAATGGAAGGAAATCAGAAGCATAAGAAACATGGGAGGATGAAACCTGTGAGATAGCATATATATTTACACTGATTCATATGTTGTAATCAATGGGCTAGTACATGTTAGAACAGTTGGAAGTTCATGTGTAGAAGAATATATATACATATATTTACATGCAAGTATGTATACATGTGACATTTACGTGATTTGCCCTTTTGCCTTTTGTAGGGCTCATGTTAATGTCTACCAAAAATATCTCACCACCATTAGGAGCAGAATAACAAAGTTGATAAATTTGTATGACTTTTAATAGAAACTATTTCAGTATGTGACCCGGGCTCCCTGGCACTAGCATCAAGGGTCCACTAGCAGACTGAATATTGAGAAACAATGGACAATATTCAAATCAACACATTCAATTAAATAAAAATTTATTAACCACCTACTGTGCAAAGAACTGTGCTAAGTGCTAGAGATATGAAAGGAGGCAAAAGACAGTCTCTGTCCTCAAGGAACTTACAATTGAATAGGAGAGAAAATATGCAAACAAATACATACAATGTAAGTTATATACAGGATAAAAAGGACAAAATTTAAAAAAGGGAAGGCTACTAGAATTAAGATGGCTTGGGGAAGGCTTCCTGTAGAAAGTGAGATTTTAGTTGTGACATAAAGGAAGCCAGGGAGGTCAGTAGTCACAGCAGAAGAGGGAGAGCAGGTTATGCAGGGTTATATAATATGGTGTCCTTTTGACCAAATAATGGATAATGGCCAACTATCAGCTATCAGCATAAATGACCTGCCTTTTACCCTAGTCATAGAAAAATCTCAGGAAGGTAGCTCCTTGCCTTTTAGGACCTGAATGAATGAATAGCATTCATTAAACACTTATTATGTGTTGAGCACTGTGCAAAGTGCTAGAAACACAAATCCCAAAGCAACACAGTTCCTGCTCTGTAGGACTTTACATTTTAGTATTCATATTAGATACATAAAAGAGAGTGGTAGCCAGGGAAGTGGGTTGGAGTCTGGAAATTCACAGAGATGATAAGAGGAACGATATACAGTCCATTAATACATCCTTTCCAAAGGCAATCAAAGTGGTGATTTAAATAAATTTAAATTTTTAGAGCAAGAGGTACAAAAGAGAATGGAGGAAGTAGGTGAGCTCGGGCAAGGCAGGAAGGAAAATATCTGGGCTGAAGATAAGGGCAAGTGGCCCCAGAGAAGAGAGGGGAACATCTTAGCTCTTCTTAAGCATGATATCTGATAGTCTTGTTTGGAGAGAGACGTAATAGTAACAGGAGAAGACAGGTAGAGGAAAATGGCCAGAATGAGGAGGAGGATCTTACTGTATGCAGCACTATATGTGCTACGGAAGTCTTAAGGTGGACCAGGGAACATGGGAGGAAAAAAAAGACTTCATGCATACAGTACCTTTTTGGAGACTAAAAGCTACAAGGGTGGGGAGTTATACAATACTACTACTACTACTACTACTACCACCATTTATAGGTTGCTTTAAAAGTCTGCAAAGTATTTTATATATGATAACTCACTTGATATTTACAACAAACCTGACAGTTTTATTATTTTCCCTATTCTACAGGTGAGGAAACTGAGGCAGATAAAGGACAAGTGACTTGCCCAGGGTCATACAAATAATAAGTGTCTATGGGCAGATTTGAATGAAAGCCTTTCTGACTACAGGTGCAGTGCTCTCTCTACTTTACCACCTAGCTGCCCTGTATCACACCTGATATTTTATATCCTTATTAATATTCCATCAGCATTTGCCTCAGCCTCTATTTTCTTAGGATACATAGGTCTTAAAATTAAGTGATGGAGGATAGAGGAAAATGACTATAGTTATCACAAATCTTAAATGTTTACTTTTTTTTCCATTTTCCCCCCTTCTATCAGCCATGTCTTTGAGAATACCAAGCCTAGCAAAACTGAAATGTCATGGTCACTGTTTAGCTGTAGGACTCTCTTCCACAGTGACTGTTACAAGAAGGAGAATAGAATGCTGCTTATATAAAGCTTATTCTCTCACAATTTATGGCAGCAGAAAAATTATTAGAAAGTGTTCCTAGGTTGTGAGATTCTAGGCCAGGAAATGGAATGATACTTACATTTAATAGTCAAATGTTATACCATATTTCAAGTCACACAGGTTCATAAGCTTGTACTGAAAGAATCATGGAGTTATAAGAAAATCCAGAGGCCAACTCATAGATAAAAAATATTACTATCCACAACAGAGCGCAGACTACTTTTGAATAGCTGTAATTGTTAGAAAGCTTTTCCATACATGAAACCTAAATCTATGTCTTTGTAACTATTACCCACTCCTCTCAGGCCAAGGAGAACATGTCTAAAATGTGGGCTCATATAGCAGTTGTGGAATGTTTGCACATAAACTTGATGTGACCAATGCTACGTATAAATATAAGTTTCAAAGCCTACTCTCACATAGACTGAGGTGGTTCATATTGAATATTACCCTCAGGTTTTGGAGGGGGTGTGTGCTTGTATGTTTATTTTTGCTGTATCTTTGAAGTATATCACTCCATAAAAGCCAGGTGGTTAAATGGAAGGTAAAGTACTAGTTACTGGCTCTCCAACAATGTAGGAACATCGTTGGTAAGCTTAAATAATTGACAGTGTCAAACTCTGCTAAATTCAAGAAAGATAAGGACTGAAATAAGTACATTGGATTCATCAGCTGTAACATTATTAGTGATCTTGAACAGAGTAGATTTTCCAAGGACAATAGCCAGAATCCAAGGGGTTGAGGAATGAATGGGCTGCAAGAAAATGAATTCAAAGAGTTTGAATGAGACTTCCTATAAGTCTGATATTTCATGAAAAAAAGTTATAGGATGTCAGGGTGAGGGGATAGAATAGTTAAGTACAGGGCTTTAAAGATGGGGAGGGGTGTGTGCCTGGATATGCTTTTACTCAATAAGAAAGTGGTGAAAAGGAGGCAGGAGGAGAGGAAATTGGAGAGGAAAGAAGTATAAGGAAATGGGGGAGGAAAAGACGGAGAAAGAGAAAGAAAGGAGGAGGAGAAAAGGAAGAAGAGGCAGAGGAGAAGGAGGAAGAAGAAAAGGAAGAAGAGCAAGGGGGTAGAAAAGAAGAAGAGGAAGAGGGGGAACAGGAAGAATGAGTGAATGAATTAATGAATCTCATTCAAGAGATGGAAGGTAATGGAATTAACAGCAAAATTAGTTCCTTTGGCCTTGTTGAGGTTAAGAGAGCCATCGATTTTTCAAAGATTAGAGCTAAGGAACCCCAAATCGTGAAGAAGAAGACATATGCAGATGTCAGAAGAGAGACCAAGGTAGCTCATGGCATATGGTACCTATTTTCTTAGTAAAATATGTGGTGAAGTTCTCTGATGAGATGAATAAGAGAATGATAGAGGATACTTAAAGAGAGAAGAAAAAAGTTTGAAATGGCTGTTGTGGGGAGTGTGACAATAATGGAAAAATAAAAACAAAATATCTTGTATTAACGAAGGTGCATGAGATTAGACACCGCATTTGAACCAAGCTTGGAGAAAGCTATGAAACTTCTTGTAGAATTGTGAAGCAGCACGTGAATAGGAGTAGAGAGAGATTGTGGAGGTATGCAAGGGTTGGAATTGGTCAAGGCATGCGTTTTGACATGATGTGGAAGCAAACTTTTTAATGGTAGTGCCTAAGTTATTGCTGAACCATAAATTAAGGATGTGAAGGGAGGAAAGTGAGGTGAAAGCAGAGGTGGTGGCAAATTTCTATGACCTGACTTTAAGAGCACTAGATTTCGAGTCAGGACACCACCTAGGTTCTAGGTCTTTGCATGGATGATGAGCAGTGGAGAATGGGGACTGGAAGAACACATGATCTCTAAGATTACTTCCAACTCCAACAATCTGTCATTATGTGCTCCATTTTGCTCCACCTCTTTTCAGTATCAGTATCAGTAATAGTTGAATGAGTCTTTTTTTTCTGTGAACTTGTCCAAGTCATATAACTTTAATAGGGGGAAAAAAGAAAAAAAAGAGTTGGTTTCTAGATAGTAAAAGTAACATGATAATGTTAAACCTAGAAGGAGCTTTCCTGATTTAACATTGTGATGCTACTTTGAAGGTTCTTTTTTTCTAAGGTGTGTGGGGGGAATGTTGGTTTTAAATCTACTCTCAATCCTGTTACCCCAAAATGTCTATTTCTTTGCTCTAGGAGTAACCACTACAAACTTTCCCATAACTTACCCCATTTATCAGGCTGTTTGTAAAGAAACAGCTACCCTTAGCATCAGGAATAATTAGTTGGGATAAAAGATTACCAGAAGACCTGCTTCTTTCTGGATTTAACCTATTCAGGAGTGGATTCATGGTTTCCCATGAGGGGCATATGAAATTCCCCAGCAAGGGCCCTGAGGACAATTGATGGTGTTTTGGGGTTTCTGTTGCCTCCACAGATGGAGTCTGCCTCCCCCAACTGACACAAAGATATTCCTGGTTACAGTTTTGGCTGTGTTTCCTTGTGTGTCCATGTGTGTACATTCATTCTGTTTAGCAGGAGGATGCAGTACTTTATATCATGGAAAGGTAGCAGAGAAATATTATTCATGATAATATTGCATATTGTGGAATGTGTAATTGTTATTTATTGTGTCACAATTGTAGAAGATGTGGGCAAGGGAGAAGGAAGAGAGACTAAGTATTGCAGACTCCTATGATGCCTTTGGAAGAGTGCTTAATAAATACCTATTAACTGATGGGAAGAACATGAAAAATATTAAGGATATCTATGCACACAATAATTGTGTTGTTAGTAATCCAAACTTATCATGTATGCAACAGCTCAGATTCTTTGATGCTCATGCATTTATAAAGCAATGTCTTTACAAGACTCACAATCACATATGATGTTTGATACACGTGATAAGAGAGAAGTGAATGTACTAGGTAAACTTGACCTGTTTTCAGTGCACTCAGCACTAAATCTCTCTCTCCCAACATATGTATGCATATACACATACACAGGCACACACACACTAGTGTCTGTATATGTGTGTGTGTGAGTGGTATGTGTATTTCTCCTGCTGGGCAGGTAGGATTCACATATTCAGTGTAGACAAAGGGCATCCCACTCAGGAATTTTCTGATTCCCCCACATTATTAACCCAGCTCTATCACCAGTACTTCACTCATGTCTGACTCTCATTGTCCTATTAAGGATGTTCTCAAAGCATGACATGAACTGTGTTAACAAATGCTTAAAGTACAATGATTGAAAGGATTGATTTATGTGCTGTCATGGGCTCTAGCAGGACTATAAAAACTCAGTTCCATAATGGGTCAGTGAAGCTGTTTACCCAGCCATCTTAGGCCCATGAGGTACTTGACCTCCAGACTTCAGCAAGCAGATGCTGACCACAGTTTCAGAGAAAAGCAGATTGGAGCACAGGATGGCTGCATAGAAATTCTGGCTTAGAACCAACCGAATGAAAATGAACTTGGGCTCAAGCGTTAATATACTCAATAATATACATGTTATCGTTTGTATGGCAATATAGCATAAACAACATACTATATGTTAATATATGCACATAGATGATGTATATATGCGCATAAGCATATGTACATATAAATATATTATGCACAGAATGTTAGAAAAGTCAGCACAATTTTAAGCTATTAAAGTTTATGACTTTGGGACACCTCAATTGTGCATCTATGTATATACAATATATACATCTGCACACATTTGCATAAATATATAATGTATGTATATATAATATGCATAGATACTGGATATGCATGTGATGAGTTCGTTTCTTCCTTTTTGTATCATAACCCTATATTATCATTAACAAACCAAGACAGCACAGTTTTCTGACTTACAGGCAATATCAACAGACTCAAAGAGAAAGAATCTATCCCAAGGATTGCTTTTCTAGTCAACTCTGTATCTTAGAACAGTGAGATATAGAGGGACTAAAAAAATGTGAGAAGAGTGCATAAAATAGTCTGAAATATCTGGTAGTAATGGATATCAATAAAGCAGTCTTTTAGAGATATATACCCCAGAACAAGTATTTTGCAGCAGCTAGAACTTAAAGTAACTTCTCAGGAAAACTTAACACAAAATAATACTTTGATAAAAAGAAACTTTCTGAAAATTCAAGTTGACCTATACAGCATATATTGCTTTCTCTGCATTCCTCAACTACAAATCTGTTAACAGACATAACAAGAGGGAGCATTTAGATTTAATTTGAGGGATGAAAGGAAATAGGTGATTGGCTTAGTGGAAAAAAATCTCTGTACTAGAAATCAAGAAACTTGTATTCAGGTCTCTGACACTTAAAAACATTGGATATGCTTTTCCTGTTGTCGCTTAATCATTTTATCAGTCATATCTGACCCTTTGTGACCGTATTCTTGGTCTTTTTGGCAAAAATACTGGAGTGTTTGTCATCTTCTTCTCCAGCTCATTTTATAGATGAGGGGCAATATAGGGCTAAAGTGACTTGTTCAGGGTCACACAGCCAGTAAGTATCTGAGGACAGACTGGAAGTCATGAAGACATCTTCCTGAATTCAGATCCAGCACTGTATTCACTGCACCACCTAGCTGCCCCAAAAAGTGTTTAGTTGTCATTTAATCTCTGTTTCATGGCACTTATCTGGGGAATGAAATAATGGTACCTGATCTGTCTTGCAGAATTGTGATCAAGTCAATCAGCAAACTAGCATTTATTAAGTACCTATTAAGTGCCAGGCACTGTACTAAGTGCTGGAGATATAAAGCAGGGCAAAAGACAATCCTTGCTCTTGAGAAGCTGTTGGTCTGATGGGGCAGATGACATGCAAATAACTATATAAAACCACTATATAGAAATGACTATACAGAATCTATATAGAATCTAGAATCACTGAGATTCAGAGTAGGAAGAGACCTTAGAGGTCAACCATTTCAATTACTCTTAATCATGCACATGGAAATACTTAGGCATATTGGACACACAATAATCCCGGGACATGGGTACTCTTTTTATCTCCGTTTTACAGGTACAGCAGCTGAAGTAGACAGAAGTTGTGACAGCTAGAAAATATCTGAGTCAGAATATGAAATCAAGTCTTCTTAACTCCAGGGACAATACTATTCATTGCACCAACTAGCTGTCTAATGCTGCATAGTAGCACCTCATTTTTTTTTGTTTTTTGATGGAATTTGGATGGAAATGTTTCTGGGACAAATCACTCTCCTGTTATTTAAAAAACAAACAAACAAACAAACAGAATACTTAATATTCTGTTGACCATTGCAAGACAGATAAAATGACTGATTTTTGTGGTTAAATTAAAATGTTAGCATGTAATTGCACCCTCCTCAGACTTACTGAAAGTATCAGCAGTACATAGTTAGTTGCAGATGGTAAAATTGTGATGATGTGCACCTTATCACATGTGATTTTATCTCTTCTGCTTGGTTTCTGTATTTTGAAAACTTTTCATTCTGTGTTGGAAATAATTAATATTTGGTAGGACAATATCTATTAAAAACATTGTTCCCAAACTCTTTTATAGCAATGTTATATCTATACTATTCTGTGAATTGTTGTTCAGACTGTGATAATGCCCCATTCCCATACACTCTAGTGGTTGAGTTCTGTAGGATATATTAAGTTCTGTATTTGCAGTGTTGCAATTTGTCAGCTGTCAGTTGATGAAGGATAGTGAACTTCTGACATGTAATTTAGCCATGAGGTCATGTCTTACTGCATATTTAGTAGATGCTTGAAAAAAAATTCTACAGTGATATATTGGATAGCTGTTAGCATATCCTTGCATAAAGTATATTAATCACAATGTCTGGGGTCCTCAAGAATAATCCTTATGTAATTCCTTTATGCAACGATCTAATCTCCAATTTCTATCCTAAACTCCATTTCCACAAACAATTCTGAGTGACTCAGACATTTGTTCTATGCCTTCTAGTCAATGTGATGTTAGCTAAGTTTATGTAGATGTTGTCCATGGAGATACCATTGATTTCATCCTTGGATTGCAGGCATCTCTTAAGCTCTACCTGAAGATAAGACAGATAAAGAGGACATAAGCATCTACTATACCCATCTTAACCAGAAATTTAACCATTATAAATCAGTTGCGACAGCATGGAGATTAAATGGACCCAGAAAGTGCCTTAGCAATAAACTAAGTCAAATGACTTAGATACCTAGTGGAGACAGTTGGCTATAAGAATATATAAGAATATAAGCTTGTTTGCAATCTTATTAAGAAATATAATGAATGATTATGAATACCATCATCTTACAAAGCATAAAAAGCATAGATTAAAATCAGTTAAAAGAAAGCTTAAACTTGGCAATAAATCCAACTTAACAAAATCATCCTAGGAATTCAAGGATGAAAATGGAAGAAGAAAAATTGAAATAAGGTTAAGAAAAAAATGAAAAGCTTTGAAAAATATAAATTATTATTCTCCAACAAGGACAGTGGGCCTGCCATGCTTGAACCCTAAAAGCACCATTCCAGATATGCTTATAGCAGAGGTAGAAATTACATTAAAGACAATTAAGACAAGAAAAGCTTATTAATTGGATTAAGTGTACATAGAGGAGAAGAATGAATTAATGATTGAATGAGTCAATGAATGATTGAATGAATGAAACATTAAGCAGTTACTATGTCCAAAGCACTTTATTAAGCACTGGAGATTCAGATAGAAAAGGAAGACATTCTGTAACATCAGTTCTAGAGGCAACATTTCTTAACCAGACATATTAGTGAGGGAGCCAAGGGACATTTGCATGTAAAATGTTTTTAAAGAAGGGGAAATTAGCAAAGATATAGAAACAAATCTCAGATCTTATTAATTATAGAAAAATACAACTGAGAGAATGTCAATAACTACCTACTTGTATTTCAATTCTCTAATCTACATAAAATCTTCAAAGGAGTAAACTATACTCAAATCGAGGGCATTTTTGATGAGAGAATGAATGGGGATCAAGTAGTCTTTCACAAACAATAATCAGTAGGGAACAACTTCACAATTAACTTAATGATGTAGAGAAAATATGATCCCATTGTGCATATTGTTCATTGATTATGAATATGCATTTGACTCTTTAGAAGAAACATTTCATATAGTTTTTTTTACATCAAAGTATCTCTACCCATACATCAAAGTCATTCTATAACCTTGGAAAATATAAAAACAGAAATAACCCTTTTTAATTACCTACTCACCCCAAGCTATAGAGAGAGGCATGAAATGGTGCCACATATGCTTGACAAAGTATTTTCCATTTTAATGTAGCACTTCTAGTGCTAACACCAGGTTAAAAAGGTATTCTTTGTGAATGTTCCTGCCTATGGATCACATTATATTGATTGAAACAAGCCTCAGAATATTTTAGGGCCTCCTGGAAGAGCATTGTCATGACCCAAAGCATTTTGGCCTGTCTATCCATATAGTAAAGACCAATGGATGAAGAATATCTGTTGCTCAGATTTCAACATACATTTGGATGGGTGCTACATAGATCCAATCAATAACTCTATATAGTTGAAGCAGGCAAGTACAAATGGATAGCCAGTTACAAACGCAGATAGACAGAAGGAAGAGAGTAAGCTGGATTGCATTTGGGAAATTGCAAAACACCTTTAGTGATTCGAAGCTTCCCATGAAGGTAATAACTTATCTTTTTATACTAACATCCTACCAGTATTGCTATATTACATCAAGACATGGATTGTGATTGATTCTGTTGAAATTAAATTCATTATCAACCAGGGGCAATGGAGAGGTCCGTGGTAAATTTAAGCAGTCTGTAACATATGAATAATAAGGAGTTTTGGAGAAAACATTAGCATAAAAGCATCAAGGAATTGTCTGGTAGGAAGAAAAGATAATCTGGTCATATGGAAAGAATGAGGGATAGCATGTGGACAGAGACATATATTCTATAGTTCCTTCAAAATGTCAGGAGAAAAAAAGGATGATCCTTCTATTATATTGATTGGATCCTCCCTGATGTATTTTGGAGAGGATAGTACTTGAGTTGCACATGATGAACAAGCCTGGATGTATTGTGATCTACATTATTGGAGGAAACATCTGAATTAAATAATTAAATATCTAGAGATCAGTTATTTTGGGTTCCATTCAGTAGATCCAATGACATTTCTTTATCATCAGTTTATTGTTTGGTTAAGCAAAATCAACTTGTTCCAAAAGAATATACAGAAGTTTTTTTACCTGTTTATTATTATTATTCTAAGAATTTCTATCAATCCTTTTTTTCTCCTTTTTGGGAAGGAAGAGATTTTTTTTTCTATAGTTGCTTTAGAAACATAGGTGCTGTGCTTGTTCACATAGTAAAATATTTTTTTTTAAAAAATATACTTTCCAAATATTTCATGGTCAATTTTACAATTCCAAAAATGTATATTGCTAAGTGTTCAATAGGCATGCATTACTTCAAACATATTCTTCCTATTCAAATTTAATTTCTGGTTACCAGTGTCTTAAAATGTTCAACCATAGCCTTCTCTTTGGTGTCTTTATGCTTGATATGCCTTACCTTAATTAACCAAGATAATCAACATTTATTTATTGGTTCAATGGGCTACTTCCATTCAGGTTTGAAATCTTTAGTCTCTCTGCCTTTTCTTGGCTAACATTAATAAATTTATATATTTTCATATCACTGAAGGAATAAAAGGATACTATGAGATGGAGAAGGGTGCTTAATGTGGTTTCGGTAAAGCCATATAGCTTAACATTATCCTTATACACCAAGTCATTAATAGAATGTTTTGGTCTTACTTTTATTATTATTATACCAATAGAATCTGAGATCATTTCAGGCAAGGATGGTTAATTTTTGTCTGTGCATCCCCCATGGCCTACCACTATGCCTTTTGTAACTTAATTGTAACTGAAATATCTTTATCACTAAAGTTGCTTAAGGAAATATTTTGTTTGCTAGAGTTGAGAATATTGTTGGATTATGATGAAAAAATATGTTCACCTACAGCAACCTGTTGCAAGAATCCAGCTAGCAGCTGCTGTGGAGGGGGAGGGGTATAAAAGCAACAACAACCAGCTCACAGAATGCCACAAGCCTAGGTTCTTAAGGGGTTAACAATTTCAATTTAATCCAGCATACGAATATCATTCATTCAGTTAAGGGGAAAAAGCCAGCACCCTGAACTTCAGAGCAAATACAAACAAATTACAAACATACATTTATAAATAGACCAAATACAATTCTTAGTTACCAACATCTGAGTTCAGCCGGGAGCTTGATAACAGCTGGCTCAGAGTCACACGTCACAACTGCTGCAGGTCAGAGCTCCGAAAAAGAGAAAGCCAACCTCAGGTTTTATATCTTTTTCAGGGTCAAGGGTGAGCCACACATGCGACTCACCCATGTGACCTAAAATCATCACAAAAATGCAACTTAAACCCATGTGGTCTAAAAGCCTCTGATGTCACAAACATGTGACTCAAACCCATGTAAACTAGGATTTCCCTTGAAGCAAGGAGGTCATCAAGGACTCCTAAGTTAATCAAGAAAATAAAGGGCACTTGGTTGAATTAAGTGCTAAGAGCCCATTTTGATCGCCAATACACAAACTTCAGGTCCAGAGATTTCATCTGTGGGTTCCAGGCCAGGAAGGGGGAAGAGAATTTTATTAAGTACCCACTATTCACCAGGCATAGTGCTAAGTACTTTACAAATATTATTTCACTTGATTGATGTCTGGGTCATCTCTTGGGACACTATAGTCAGAAAAATAGTGAAGGCCCTGGGAAGAATATGGTTGGCATTGAACCTTCCAAATTCAGTATCAGAAGATTTTTGTAACTGTTCAATTTTGTATTTTGTTGAATGAGATTCTGAGTAGTAATTTAATGGGATTCTAAGTTGAAATTGGCACCATAATGGGATATGTATTCGTTGGTGAAACCTAATCAGCAGAAATTCCAATACTATGGACTATACAAATGAGAATATTCAGTCATCCCATAACTAGCAAGATTTTGACCCTGCTGAAAATAATTTTGACAAAAATAATGTCAAGACTTCAAGGAGAAGCAAAGAAGACTGATCTGAGGTTAACGTTCCTGGAAACACAAATACACATGTAGAGAGGAGATGGACACTGGCATGACTACTCAACCATTGAACAAGAAGTTCTTGTTACTCCTCCAAAGCAGTACCTGACAACGAAACCATCAATTCTGTACATCTAAAACAGTCTCTCTTTAGTGGGGGATAAACGGGGGAAAAGTATACTCTGCTGTTGCTCTCTCTCCATTTAATAAAAGGGCCATTTCATTTTTTAAAAAAATGAAAAGAAAAACAAATCAGAACCAAAACATCCCTCATTCAAAAATCTGAATGTTGCATCTTTGTTCTATCACATGTTGTGATGTAAGAGAAGAGAAGAAAATCATCAATATTGATGAATAACATGGAAAGTATTTATATTGAGCATATTTGGTCCAGATGTCATTAAAATGCTTTGGGCAGTATAATCACAGTGTGAAACAGCTTTTCATGAATTATAAAGCAAAAAGTTCTGCGGAATTGTGTCAGAAATTAAAAAAAAAACAAGTAAAGAATCCTTTCTATCATTTTACAAAAGAAACATAGGTATCCATTTGAATTCACATTCAAGGTGTGGTTCGGTTGCTCCTTTTTGTTTGTTTTGTTTTTGTTTAGTTTTAGTTTTAGCATAAGGAGAGGACTTGACCTGTGATTTCACTGGAGTTGGATACTCCCACTAATTCAAGTCAGCATCTTTTCTATAACCCCCTTAGATTTACCTAGAACAATGAGAGGTCAAGTAACTTGCTGAGGGTCGCATAGTTGGTAAACTGACAGGACTTGAACCCATTCTCCCCCTTCCCCCACTTCAAGGCTGTCTATCCACATCACATTGCCTTTTTTTTAAAGTTGTAAGAAAGTCCAATTTCTATATTTGATGAATCCTTTTCATCCTTCATCTTTCATACATGCTTTTGCAACTCTGTTTGGATTAACTTCCCTCAAGTCAAGGAAAAGGTTTACATACTGATTCTGATTTCTGAGTTTTGTAGCACCAGATAGACAACATCTTCTTTCTGCCCTGAGTTAGGGGGCTATCACAAACTCTGAGCTAGAGATGGAGGTCTGCTATGCTGGAATGTTTTGAATAGAACTGTGCTGGAGAAGAAAGCTTTTGTTTTCAGTTTTAGAGAGAAATGGATGGAAGGAGACTCCACTGGAGAAAAACAAGCAAATGAGCCAGGCTTGTTTTGCATGTGTTTTGAATGGAGATTGAGACTATGGTGTTGAGTTAGCTTCCTGGAGAGCAAAGCTACCTTTGCTTTCAATTCTCCCTCCCCACCACTGCCCCAACACACACACACAAACACCCTGTTGAGAGATATAAATGAACTACTTCTCTACCAAAAGTCTTGGAAAAAGACTGAGAAGTGCTTCAATTTGGCTTTCTGCCATTTACATCTGCCTTTGCCCACAGATGTCAGGCATTTGATCCAAACTTTTGTTTCTTAAGTGTTTTTAAAACTCTTGTTCTAATCTGTGTAACTGAAAGTGCATTACCACTGACCAAAGAAACCAAAAGTCTTATATTATAATTTCTGTGTAATACATATTTGCATATCAATTTTGTCCAAATAGGGTGAAGGGAATGGCCATGGGAAATGTTAGTGACTGGCTTATTATATATAGAGGATAAAAAATTCTTTGGAGGATAAGGCCTCGTTCAGAATGCTAGAATTGTCTAGCTGAGGCCGGAGGCAACTGTGAGACAATTTCTGTTTTTGTTTTTGGTGTTGTTTGTAACTTTTAATAAACTCCGAAACAGAAGAGGGAGATGAGACACATGAATCTGGAACTTTGACCATGCTAAAACAAGAAATTAAAAACTTTGCTATTGCTGAATCAAATTCAGATGTGTCTTAGAATACAAGTATGTCAGATAAGCCCAGCCTCTAAATTCTCATTTTTTCACCTGGCTGAACTACTTTGGGAATTCTCTGACTAATTTCACCATGCTCCAGGAAGCTCATTATTGGGATAATCTCATTATCCTGCAAAATCTCATCAGCCTTGGTACTTGACCTCATCACTCCCCTCTGCCTCTCTGATTGGAAGGTAGGGCTAGCAACTCCAAACCTCCATTTAAGGAGACAGCTCAGCTTAGGTATTTCATCTCACTTCACTGCACTGACTGACCTCTCCACTATTCCAGACCTCTACAAGATACTTTCTTCCCTTCCCTTTTCTTTTCTGTGTTGTCTTCCTCCATTAGATATTAAGCTCCTTCAAAGCAGGAACTGTCTTTCTTCTTTCTTATTTTTATATTTAGTGCTTAACATAGCACCTGGCACACAGTAGGTATTTAATAAATGTTTATTGATTACTGAAGCAAAACACATGTAGACACTAAGTACCATTACTGTACAGGGTGTTCCTAAAGTCTAGACACAGAGGCAAAAATGCATATTTTCAAGAAATGAAACAATTGAAATTTTCAACAACATTTTATTTAATTGGAATATTAACAAATGACATCTTCAAAATGATTTCCATCATTTGTGATGCAAAGGTTGACGCACTTTGCAAGATTCACGTGAACTCGATGCAATAACTCCACATTGCCGTCAATTTTAGCACATTCACTCTTGGAATATGAATATGAAATCATATGATGGTATTTGAAATTGAAAATGTTATTTTTTAATATTCCAATTAAATAAAATATTGTTGAAAAATTCAATCATTTCATTTCTTGAAAATATGCATTTTTGCCTATGTGTCCAGATTTTAAGAACACACTGTATAACAAATGATCAAAGCAATAGTTTAATTTTTTAAAAGGCACTCACACAACATGTTTTTAATTCAGATATATAGGTAACCCTCAATAAAAATTCACCTAGTATGATTATAAATTTAAGAAATCAATATAGCCAAAAGTATAGGAAAATGATAGCATAGTGGCTTTCTAACATATGCTAGTTCTTGGCATATTTACGAGAGATAATCAAATGCTTACACAAGCAGGTCTAGTACTAATGAATAAAACAATTCTCAGTCCATAAGGCAGTGTGTATATCTTCTACCAACACTCCATCACAGCCTAGATATGGTAAAAATATAATCGAACAGTTCTCCGCCTGATGCTTTGTTTCTACTTTGATACTAATATTTCCTGTATCTCCCTTGTTGGAAAAACTTTGCACTCTGTCCCCTTCTTTTGTCATAGGGGCTTTCTCTCCAGATAACTAAATGTCTGGCCAGGCTCCATCTTGGCAGTGGCAAAGCCATAAAACTTTCCCTCCTGAACTGCCACAAATCAGAAATAACTTGTGATTAAAAGTAATCTATGCCTATTATTTGGAATGAAACAAGCCACACAATTAATCACACACACACACACACACACACACACATACACGCGCGCGTGCGCGCACACACACATGCACACACACCCTAAGAAAAGCCAACCTAACAGCTTGTTTTCATCAGATCTACTAAACTGATATCTATGTCACTGACATGTCTGAACAAATGCAGTGAACTCACACATTTCTATATAAATCAGGAAAGCAGGGGTTTAATTTTCATGCATCACCAATAAGAAAAATATATACAAATAACATGCTGGTCCCATGGTAGTTAGTGCCTGAATATGATCAATTTTACCTAAGAATCTTTATTAATAATTCTAATAAGTAATAATAATATAACATGTAATATAATACTATAAAACAGTATTATGTAATGTTTGATATAACACATTTTTTACAAGGGAACAATTTTAAGTGACCTGAGAAAGAACCAATCCTCAGAACATAGAGTAGGCTATTATCACTTTTGCAGATTTTTTTAAAAGTAGGGTTTTAAATTATTTTTTTTTAAAAAATGGATGGCAGCTTCTAAATCTCTGAGGATTGGAAAAGAAATAATGAAGGTACAAATTGCCAGACAATTTTGAGTGAAAGAAACAAAACGCTAACAAAAAGGAAACAAATAGATTCTCATATTTGAATCTGAAATGAAGCAGAACGATATGATAAAATCTAACCTAATTCTTTGTTGTTTGCAAAACCATACAGAGGTCTTTTTTCCCCTTCATAAAATTATCAGAATACTCAGGTGAAAGCTTAAAATATAAACTATGTAACACAGGGCAAACATTGTGCAAATAGCTGGAATCGTCAAAAGTATATCACCTGGGGACAGGAGCTGGGAGTTAGAAAAAATAAAAAGGTCAGAGCAGAGAGAGAATCCAAAACATTGCTAAAGAGAGCACTTCTGGGATGCTTGAAATGGGAATAATTGTAGACATGAAGTCCATCTCAGGTTCCATGCTTAAAGCCCTACACAGCTTGACCACTTCTATTGATATAGTTGCTAAGAACCCAGGGTCTGTGTCAAGATGTCACATGATTATGGTTGTTGTTACTGTGGTTGTTTCATGCTTTGCTATGACTATAAAATTCACCGGGGCAGTGAGGTGGTGTAGTGGGCAGAGCCCTGGGCTTGAATCAGGAAGAATCATCTTCATGAGTTCAAATCTGGTCTTAGACACTTACTAGCTGTGTGATCCTGGGCAAGTCACTTAACCCTGTTTGCCTCAGTTCCTTATCTGTAAAATGATCTGGAAAAAAGAAATGGCAAATTGCTCTAGTATCTTTGTCAAGAAAACTCCAAATGAGGTCATGAGGAGTCAGAGATGACTGAATAACAAGAACAAAAAAAAATTCATGGTGTCTAGCCTACTCACAATACGACTTTACATAGTTTAGTTTGACTGATGCTTAGAATGCAGACTCAGTCCATTTCTAGGACAATATTCAAAGTCTCTTCAGGATGTGAGAATTATTATTGCTACTACCAGTAAGCAGTTTTTATTTCTCTAGGTAAAATCGCTTTCTTCACACAGTCCTATGAAATCAGTAGAATAAAATTAGTTGCACTCGGTTTGTTGATTTCAAATCTAGTAATCTTTTTGTAGAAGGTTCCATGCATATGGAATAAAAACTGTTAAAAAATTAGTCTAAGATTTTGTATCAATTTATTGATTCACCCGAGAAAGTAAAAGAATAGAGTGGAAGCCTCTAGAAACCAGCTAGGGTGCGTTGGATTTGGCTGAACAGGTTAGCTTAGGGGTGGGGAACCTATAGCCTTGAGGCCACCTGTGGCCTTCTAGGTCTTCAAGTGTGGCCCTTTGACCGAATCAAAACTTCACAGAACAAATCCCCTTAATAAAATAATTTGTTCTGTGAACTTGGGACTCAGCCAAATGGCTGCACCCAAGGACCTAGAGAGCCACATGTGCTCTTGAGACTGCTAGCTGATTGTTAAATTTTCGGTGTGAGCATTTAAATCTCAGAAATCAGCAAATGCTGTAAATCAGGAGTTTGTTGTTTTGTTGATTGTCTAGACATAAATTGTTAATAATGCAAATTAAACTTTATAGTATGTTAGGAATTTGGGGGTAGGGGAGAGCCAGTTGTTAAAACTTATCCAGCAACTCTTTAATGAAACAATTATAAATATTATGAATCATAAATTATCTCTATTTTCTTTCTTCTGTGCGGACTATGATTAAATTCTAGAATTTCTTTCTTTTAATGTTGAACAGGACATATAGGAACATTTACTGAAATCAAGGAGTATAGAAACGGAAAGAAAAAAAGTTAAAGAATTTCTTTTATACACAAAGCCATTTCTGTTTTCCTCTATCTACTGTGGCTTTCCCCTCAGAAATTGCTTTTTCTACATTTTATATATACTGGTATATGTATTTGTGATTTCTGCAACTATACCAGGGCAATCTAGATGGCTCAGTGGTTAGAGTAAGGACTAGAAGTGAGATAGACCTAGGTTTAAATCCTACTTCAAACACTTACTAGATGAGTAACCTTAACCAAGTCACTTAAACTTTATTACTTTGATTTCTTCTACAAAATTGGGATAATAAAAGTAATTACCTCATAGGATTGTTGTGAATACCTAATGTAGTTAATATACATAAAATACTTTGCAAACTTTAAAGAGCTATATACATGCTTTTTGTTGTTATTAATTTGTTTTTCAGTGATATTCAACTCTTCATGACCCACTTTTGGGGTTTATTTGGCAAAGATACTGAAGTGGTTTGTCATTTCCATCTCCATTTAATTTTATAGATGAGGAAACTGAGGCAAACAAGGTTAAGTGACTTGCTAAGGCTCACACAGCTAGTAAGTGTCTGATATATGGTCTAGTATTAATAATATTCTTAATTTTACTCCCTGAAGACAGGAGTTATTTCACTTTTGTCTATGTATCCCCAGTGTTTGGCACAGTTGTTGGCACATAATAAGTACTTAATAAATGCTGTTGGTTGATTTTGGAGTATTAAGGCATGAATTTCATTATTTTGTAAAAGCTCATTCAAATATATTTATAATTCAGTCACATTTCTTTGCTCTGAGTTGTAGAAAAATTTTATATTTCCTCGGATTTCTTTGGCTTTTGTTAGGCTGGAGAGGGACATAAAATAAAGCTTTTTTTCATATTTCATTATCAGGCTCATTCCAGCTCCATAAGAGTTTAAACTTGTTTGTACAGCAAGGCACTTATGCCAAGACATTAGATATAGCTGCCTATTTTTTCTCCTTTGGTTTACCTGGATGTCCTATACCAGCATTTCACCCCCACCCAACCAGCATCTGAACATGCTGCTGATGGAAAATGATTGACAGCCTGCTCAACATTCCCTTGGGTGAACACACACACACACACACACACACACACACACACTCAAACACACACACACTCACACACACACATACACTCAAACACACACACACACTCACATACACACATACACTCAAACACACACACACTGTCACATACACACACACACACAGACACTCACACATTCACACTCACGCATGCATGCTTGTATAAAATGCTTTTTCGCTGTCAGCTGACAGCTACCAGTCAGGAAAGAAGACAGAGCTACCTGAAAGGAAGGGTTGAGGGTGATGATCCAGCTGCTCTAAATTACATTCATTTTTCCTCACACTACCAGTCTACTGGACTGAATCTCCCTCATTCCATTAGCACTATGTAAGGAAATGCTGATAGAAACATTTGTCAACATTCCAGCAAGGTACCAGAACTTAAAAGATCACCTAGGCCATTTGAGGCTCAACAAACATTTTAATTCAATTTACCAAATGTTTATTAGGGTCCTAATACAGAGAAAGTATTCTCTCGGGACCTGGGATTTAAAAAAAAAAGATGAAAAATAACACACAATCCCTGCTTTGAGAAGAGGGAAGCAGCACATACACTAATACTGATGGATTAATCCAAGTTAGACCATGATAAGTAAATAAGACAGACAGTGATGAGGGGTTGGAAAACATGGAAATGGGGAGGGGGAGGGAGTGGTTCAGAGGCTAGAGGTTATGATTGTGAAAAAGAGACAGTGCAAGAGCATTTCTTTGGGAGACATGGGAAAAAAGTAAATTGTGGTCAGATAGGAGAATAGAAACTGTGTATCGATTATGATATGTCTGTACTTGAAATATCCCTTCAAATGTTTGTCAGAAAGACGGACATATGGGATTTCTAAATAATGATGGCTCGTATTTACATTGAACATTAAGTTTAAAAAAGAAAAAAAGGACCTTCACCCCACAAGCTAGGTAGTAAGAATGTTATCATAACCACTATTTTATAGGAGGAAAAACTGAAACTTTTCAAAGTGAAGTGACAATCCAAAATTCTCATAGCTGTAAGTATTAGAGGCAGAATTTGAACCCACATCTGGCACTATTTCTTCCATGCTACACTACGTCTCCTCTACCATAGGTCACCATAAATTCTGGTTAATTAGAGTCATCTGAAAATCTTGAATTAGGTCTATTTTTGGTACTGTGACTTTGTAAGTTTGGCTTTGGTAAGGCAAAGTTGGCAAGTTGGGCCTCTCATGTCACTTTAACTTATAATATATAATAATATATAATATATAATATTTGTCTTTTTTTCTAAAATTAAACAACTTCTCAGGTGGGTGGTACTTTGCTTCAATTCAACTATAAAAGTCCTCATTTTTTAAAAATTATTCTACATTCTTCAACATTAAGCAATTAATAGAAACCTACGCCACAAACCAAATCTGAAGATTCTCAAACATTCCTTAGTTAAAATCTTGGTAAAAGAACTCAAGAAGGACAGATATTTCATGAGCAAAAATGGCAACTCCATTTCCACTCCATCATTCCTGCAGAAATTTTGCTATCATTATTAATTTTTTGCTTCATTTTAGATACAAGGTAGTAGGCTAATTACACTTGTCTCAGATCTGTATTCAAGTGTTTTTTTTTCAAAGAGGAGGAAACTTTTAAGAAGTATAGAATATTTATTCCCCTTACCATTGTTTCATATTTCTGTCTAAATGTAAGCAGGTACTATAATGAAGGAGCACCTTAGCTTAAGTGACCTCAGAAAACTACAAGTGTATATTGTAATCCAGGTCTGATACTAAGTTCAGGTTCTGGCTATGAGTATTTTGAAACCCAGGCAATACAAAAGTGATAGGACTTTGCAGAACTTAAAAAAATTGTAACACTATGAACTCGAGTTTCATAATTTAATTCACTCTGCCCTTACAATTACATACACTCCCATCATTTTTTTGAAATGGTATAGTCCCAATACATTATGATGGATTTTTTAAAACTAAACAATGGTTATCATTACAGCATTCACTTTCACTAGGCAGAAGTAACTATCAATAGTCTATATAAATCTGTGAAAATATGCCATTTCTAACTTATGTCATTGCAATTACTAATCACAACATATTGATGGATACAAAATACATGTCTCAGAACTATATTCAGGCACATTCTGTAGGAAGAAATGCAGGCATTGGAATAAAAACAAAGTTAAGAGTGGAGAAGAAATGCTTGTGATTTTTGTCTTCCTCAAAAAAAGTGTTGACCTATCTAAAGGCAGAAAAATTCCTTGATAGGAACTCACCTGAAATTTGAGAGCTGCCATGATCTGGCAACGATGTTGTTAGGTTTAAAACCTAGTCCTTCCATACTTCACCCGAATTATGCATTATAAATAATATACACACATATATATGCACATATGCCTGTGTGTGCATATTTACACTTATACATGTGTATATGTATGTGTTCTAGAGCTGCAGACAATTCTCCAGCCTGGGTTCTTGTAAGAATTTCAAATTTCATTTTATTTTTGCCACAGCAAAGCCTACTTCTTTCCAAACATCTCATCTTAAAACACAGCATACAATGATCTTTACAGAGTATCCTCCTTGAAATTTCACCTCTTAGTCTTTTTTAAGAGTGCTATCAGTTACCATTATTTCACTAATTCTAGGACACAAGGAGGGAGGGGTCCAGGCACATGAGATGTCAACATATTGGATAGCAAAAAAGATTGGGGGCATTTCTCTTTTACATACAGAATTAAGGATGACAGATTCTGTCAGTCAAAAACAGGCATTTGGAGTTGGTTGTGTGCCTTTTGTTATGTAGACCTTTTGATTTTAAATTCCAATTCCATTTTCTGGCTTTTGGTTCAAGCCTTGGTACTTAATATTCCTGTTGTTGCTCTTCAGTCACTTCAGTCATGTCTGACTCTTCATGACCTGATTTGGGGTTTTCTTGACAAAGATACTGGAGTAGTTTGCCGTTTCCTTATCCAGCTCATTTTCCAGATGAGGAAACTGAGGCAAACAGGATGAAGTGACTTGCCCAGGGTCACACAGCTAGGAAGTATCTGAGGCCAGATTTGGATTTAGGTCTTCGTGACTTCAGGTCTGATGCACTGAGCCATCTAGCTGCCATAATATTCCTGAGAAACCTTTATTATTAGAAAAAGCTTTGCACCTGTAGCTCTGCCTGCTTTCAACTCCATGAATAATATTCCTTTCCCAAGATAAATTCCTCACTTCTAATCTCATCATTGTACTGCTAAATCAAGACTTGAAACTCAGCCTACTTTCCCCTTTGATTTGTGGGCTACGGGCAGAGTACCAAACTCATTACAAAGCCTTACTTTATAAAGGGCAGAAATTAGACTTTTAGCTCACTGTGGTTTGAATCTGCCACTCTATCAGGTTTCAACCCAGTGCAACAAGATGCCTCCTAGTATTCTACACACTCACTTTCCAGGCTTCTTTTGTGTATTATCTTTTCCCATTTGGTTTTAAGGTCCTTGAGATCAGCGACTGCTTAGTACAGTGTGTGGCACATAGTAGGTGCTTAATAAATATTTATTGTATAGAATTTGATTGAAATGTGTCAGACCTGGGATGAGGAAGACCTGAATTCAAATTTGGCTTCAGAGACATACTGGCTGTGTGATCTTGAGCAACTTAATACTATTTGCCTCGATTTCCTCATATGTAAATTAGAGATAATATTAGCAGGATTGTTCCTTCTCGCAGGGTTGTCATGAAGAAAAAATGAGATAATATTTGTTAAGCACTTACCACAATGATTGGCAACAGAGTAGGTGCTTTATAAATGCATTAAAATGTAAAACAAACTTAATCCAGCCTTTGGTATAGTGGAGACAAGGTCTTTGCACACACAGATCTTGATTTCCTTTTTCCTCAGACAGGGATTTCCCTTATGGCTTAGGGGTTGCCATTGTCACTGGCTCTGTTGAGAATCTAGCAAATGATTTCAATGATTCCTCTTTCTTTGTCCAGTTTCTATCCATTACCTTCCCTATGCCAATAAATTCTTAAGTTATTGGGTTTGGGGGATTAGTGTGCAGAAAAAAGAATAGTTGCAGAGAGATCTGTGAATATGGAATAGTTCATGTTATCAGTAGACATCAAGAGCAGAAAGGTAAGACCTTATAGAGTGGAGGAGGACTGAAAGTACACTTTACTTTGCCTACAAGTGGAGTCTTGTTGGATTTCTACTGACTAAAAAAGATACTTACTTAGTCGGCAATTCTTGAGCATCTACCATGTACTAAGAATTATAAGAGATGCCAAGCAGAGATATAAAATAGAGACAACTGCACATCTAGTACACATGATAATAGAAGCAATAGAAAAAATAGAAAAGAAGAAAACACATTCATAAAGATTTACATTCCACAAAATAAATAAATATTCATGGAGTTTTTTCCTAATAGGTACCTATGCATAGTGAGTATACATAGACCTACATACAATCTGTATAAAGGATGGAAAGACTTTCAAATATTATATATACAAGTTCTAGGTAATAGCACCTGAAGATTTGCAAAGCACTTTAAAAAATTATCTCATTGTATTCTCACAACATCCATGGGAAAAGAATGATACCATTATCCACATCTTAAAGATGAGGAAAATTAGGCAAATAAATGATGTGTAATAGATACATTGATGGCTAGATACATTGATAGAATTGAAAATATAATTCATATTATAATTAAAATTATAGCTTTCCAAATACCTTCCTTAAATACATAACAAATACCAACTGATACCACATTTTGATGAGTCCAGCAGCACTTTAAGTACATAATATTCGCTTTTCAGTAAGGATTAGTAAGAGAAGATACATTGATAGCTATAATTTTCAGTAAAATTGAATTTTATATATAATGTACATATATACAAACATATATATATATATATATATATATATATATATATATATATATATATATATATATATATATATATACATATATATTCCAAGGTGCTAATTCTATCAACTACCAAATCCATTGGATTTGTGAAATCATCATTTCTACTTTATCATTTAATACTAATAACAATGTTCCAAGAATTATCATCCAACTAGTTCTATTTAATGTAGGTATTATACTCAATCAAAAAAAAAGACCATTTCTTGAATGGACTTCTTATAAAGTCAGTCTTCTGACAACTTTATTCTATTGGTCACGAAGGAAATGTATTAGAAGACCTTTTGCAAACTATTCACAAGCTATTGGTAGGGAGTGAAGGAAACAAGACCAGAGATAGACCTACTCAAATTTGTCCTACTGAGCCTGAATTGTTTAGGCTTATCTTAATGTACTAAGGATAGAACAATATTTAAAGTAACATGATAAATATGTATATTCTAATTCAAATAGATAACATGATGTCTGTTAATATTTTCAACTATGAAACCTAGCCAGTGTTTATTCTGCTCCATTAAAAAAAATTCTTACAAATGATGTTCACCTTTGAAGGAATCATTAACTTGACATGTTTTGAATTTTAAATTAATCTTTCGTTCCAATTTTTAATTCAATTTATAAATTATGATTAAATACTTCATTCTATTTCACACATAACTTAGGATTTCTTATCAGAAGTGAACAATTACAAGGGAGTACTCTAAACACAAGTGCCCCTATGCCTGACAAAGAGACCCAAATTTTGGAGCTTTCTAACTCTGCATTGAAGAAGTATTTTAAAATTACTTTTGTCGCTTCCTTTTACCATGCACAAACTTTAGAAAATGTGATATTTCCATATTGTAACATGTAAATATTTAAATCTGTGTGCTGTATAAATTCATATATAGAAAGATTATTCAGGGAAAAAGACATGTAGGAGATCTTCTAGTCAGTGACCTCATTTTGCAGATGAGGCAATTCAGGCTCAGAAAAATTGAGACTATCTAGTTAGTGGCAGTCTTATAACTTGAACCCAGAACTTTTGATTTCAAGTCCTATACTGTTACCACTGCTATTTGCATCCTCAGTTCAGACAATCTGAACCCAGAAAATGTTATATTTTGAAGTGTTTAAAATGTTTAAAATCACCAAGTATTCAAAATAGACTCATAATTTCTAACATGAGTGCATATACATACATATATATATGTATACACATATGCATGTGAGTATGTGCACACACACACAAACACATATGCACACCTTTCCCCACCAGTTAAATTTAAGAATAAACCATTCTTAAATTGTTATTTGCCAAAATAGTCTGACTAAAATACCTTTTTCTTACTTGCTACAAACTAAGTTGCCCTCCACAACTAAGATAATTGTTATCTTCCCCTCCCCCCAGTTTGTCTATAAAGCAAGTCTTTTAAAGCATTAATTTCATCCTTTGTTTCCTGGTGAGGAGAATGACATGCAGAGATCATCCAGAATCACTGTTAAGTATGGGGTGTTCTAGTGGTTTACATTGTACTTTGCTGGAAAATGAGCCATCAAGAGACTGTGATAGAATGATGTTATCCTCCTAGTTTAGCAGAATCTACACAGGCTTACAATAGGCATCTTGCCACCTCTCAATTCCTCACTCTGCCAAAAAACCCAGGCTAGGGATTATTCTCCTGACATCACTACCAAGTAGCAAGTAAGCAACCATATGCTAGGTACCAGTTGCTACAGTGCAATATCAGTGCCCCCTAGCTCAAAAAACATTATTCTCTTAACCTCAGTATAAAACAAGTCTTCATTCAGCTGTCTACTACAAAAGCATGCTCTCCCTGAATGCTAAATTTAACTGTTATCTCATGATACTCAGGTGCCTAGAAAGTGATGCTTAAGGAGACTTTTAGATCAGTGCAACCTAGTATCCTCTTGTTTCCTGATTCAGGAACTACCTTAGGAGATAGGCTATATGGTAGTTCAAAAATGTCTTAAATCTTCAGCCAAAAATTCAAGTGCAAACCCAGTGGGCTTCAACAAGGTAAACATGATAAAGATGCTTGGCAAAAGCCCTGACTAATGCTAAACTAACAACTAATTGTTTTCAGATTCAGTCAAATAGTTCAAGTGACCTGACTCAGGTCATTTAGTAAACTAGATTAGAGCCTTACTCATGCTCCTCCAGTACCACACTGTAATAATTGCCTACAGAATAAATGACATTTTCAAAATGTTTCTCCTTTGGATATTACTACCTGACGTCAAGAAAAAAAATGCAAGTCATATTCACTGTGAAACTGTATAATGAATGTGATTTAGTAATGCAGATAAATTTAAATATTTGACCTGCTGCTCCTAATATTTTATCCCTTAAAACCTCATTTTAAAAAATGTCCTATTTTTATCCATTCCCCTTTCTTCATTCTTTGAAAGATTACAGAAACAAACAGCAATATCTTATTATAGAACACTACCAAGTAATGAGATATACTTAATAAAAAAGTAATTAGAGCTACAACCCAGCTGATATATTTTATACTTTTTTTCTCTTCCTCTGTGATTTAAAACCTTAGAGGTAGTTTTCATCACTGCTCTATTAAATAGGTATGGTATTTAAATAATAATTCTGTAGTTACTAATTTAAAACTACTTAAAATGTCAAAAGTTTCCAGGCTTCAATCACTTTCCAAATTATGGCACTGAAAGTACTCATTAACTGGAACATAAACAGGATCATTTTTACCTCCTGTTTTATGCCACTTTTCCCATTTTATTACTAGAGTAACAGTTTCCCATGAACCATGAAGGGAATTCATTGTGAAAAAACAAAAGGCATGCTCTATTTCTCTCCAGAATATTGGTTTCACTACAGGTACCTACAACTATGCCAATGTGAAAAGATTGCTAAGTAATATGGGATGATGCACTTGTATCTATTAGAAGTTCAGTAAACATTGGAAAGACAGTATTTCAGCTGTCTTAAGATTTATCAAAAATTCTGCATTTTAGAAATGGATCCCCTATGGGATGCTATGCTAATTTTTGGTAGTCCAATTCTAGCAATTCATTTGCAATTGGGGAAGAAAAATAATATGAATGAGGCCAAAATACTTAAAATGAAACAACTCACCTCTTGACAGACAGATGATGAATGTAGAATCAGAAAGAGACATACACTTTTAGACATGGCTAATGTGAGCATTTCATACACACACACACACACACACACACACACACACACACACACATATATACGTATATATATGTATGTATATACATAGGTATGGAGGGATTTCATTCTTTTTTAAAAGAAATTTGGGGTATAGTGGGAGAGACAGAATAAAAAATGTCACTTGAAAAAACACTTATATTAATAAATAATTAAAGGATATCATAAAATAAGCAGGCAAGGGAAAAAGAGTTACATAAGTAACACCTCAATAAGGCAGAATTAACAGCTAGACACTAGAAAAGTTTATATTTTAAGACCATAATATCTACAGTGCTCCTGTTTGAAGCATTCAAACCAAAGGCGTTCTTTTAAAAAAAAAAGTACATGAAAGGACTTTACATGTACTAAATAAATCCATCGATGGTCACAAAGTAGCTGTGAAGAAGAGTCTGCAAGCACAATTTCCACAAGACAAATACATAATTAAATCCATAGTTTCTCAGATTAGAATAAAAATTATCCTTATCTCATATACTTGGCTTTTCTCACCAACTTCTAGAACTTCAAAATTTGCATATTTACATTTTCAACCCTCATAGTATTTATCAGAGATAAAAATAGTTTCTGTTTATTCTTTTATTTGAAATGTAAATGCTTAACATCAGCTTTCTAGTTAACCCACTCTTCCTCACAATCAACTGAACTTTGCATTTCTAATATAAATAATGAAAATGTACATAATTCTCATGAATTTACTAAGATTTCTGAGGTTGTTTTTTTAAAGTGAAATCTGAAAGGGGAAAGGAGACTTTTATTTTCCCTCTAGTCTTCTTCTGATTATTTAATGTGATGATTTGTTTTTTGACATATCATTGTTCATAGTTTTTGTGTGTGTGTGTGTGTGTGTGTGTGTGTGTGTGTGTGTGGTTGTGTGATAGAAGATGATGAACTGCTTACTAGATCAAAGTCCTATGGTTGATAATGTATATTTCTAAAAGTACAAATTGAGTAATCAGCCAATGCTGTATCCCTACAAGCTATGAGAAGTTGTGCTTACCCCAAGCTGTCTGAACAAGTTAAATTAATTTGTCCACAACCCATCATTACCTATGTTAGTTAATTCACATTTAACTCTTCTTGAAATAATTTGAAGATTCTAGAGGAAACAATGATGACAAAAGTTCAGAACTATGCAAATATTTATTAGTAAAATAACTAAATAAAAGTGACATTATCCAGCACTTTACTAATGAAAAACCCAAGATATAGGCATTTATATATTCCCGCAGTAAAATCTTCAAGCAAATTGGAATACTTGAAGTTAATGTATGGTGGATGGACATAGCTGATTTGATTTTGGTTTTTACCCTTTCTACAGTTTTTCTCCCTTATGTGGGTATTCATACTTAAAAGTTTTAGAAGGGGAAAAAAGAAAAGTAAGTGTAATATCACATAATGATTACATGGATTAACTCTTAGTTAACTTTAGGCTTTCAGGTAGTCATCTACTATAGCATATGATAAAGCATATTACTCCATTAACAACAAATTGGGGAATTAATTATTCTAAAGAAGAAAAATTCCAAGTTAGAGAAATGGAAGACATTCAAGAAAACTGTCCTTTGATGACAAAGACTAATTTTCACAAAGTGAGATAAATATCATTTAATTAAATGATTTTACAAGGAATGCAATCAATATGCCTGACTATACCGGTACATTAGAGATTGCTTTGTGTAGGCTAAACTTCATTGCGATATATTCAATGGACCAGCTTTAGGTATTTTGTCTTGCTAGAGTTTTGCCATACTTTCAGAATTGGGTTTTGACAGAGATTTTTTTTTTCTGATGAAATTTTTCTTGAGCAACTAAAAAGATCTCTCATATACATATATACACAGACTCAGAATTTCCCTACATGATGATCCATTACTCAAACAGTTTCTATACTGAAATTATAGTTCTACAAAATATTTTTTAGAAAACATTCAACCCTTCTGAAGTTTGTTGTAAGCAATTTTTTTTCTATATAAAATAATCTAGTAAAAGTAACAATGTAGGCAAAATGATGGTAACTCAGAAATATAATGTTAAATTCAAATCTGTAAAAACATAGTTTTTAGATTTTTAAAACAACTGTACACATATGACCTACTTATTCAACAACAAGAAAAACCAATACCAAGCAGATTATTCATTTTTATGTATCAATTTTTAGTATCTAAGATAACAAATATGTTTAACCTGAGTTTTTATTGAGAAGCCTTAAATGATAACATTTGATCTCAAATTGGATATTCATATTCACATCTTATCTTGATACTCAAGTTCATCGTAATAAAAATGTCCAGTTCTCAACACAACTATGCATACATGCATACATGTATATTTGGGTGGATGAGTGAAATGTATGTATATACATGTGAATATACATATATATTAGACCTGTGCTTTAGATTATATTGATATCAGAATTACAGGAAAGTTTCTCTGCTAATAAAGATTCATATCCTTTTTTCCCCTTAAGCTTAGAGTCTTAGTTATGTTGGCCACTGACAGTTTAAGTGGCTTGCCTAGGGTCCCATAGTCTGTGTCTAAGAGAAAACTTGAACAAAAGTATTCCTGACAGTGTTTGTCTCTATCCAGTATGCCACAATGCTTCTCTTTAAATTTAAGAGAAATTTAAATCATCCTCGTGATGGTGAACTGCTAATTGGGCATACTACTAGAGATTACAACTGACCAAATTGTATCTATAGATATTAATCGGTGATTTTTCCATTGAGCTGTTTTATACTTTCAGTATCTACGATTTACTCTTACCCCACTTTTGAGGTAAGGGAGAAACTAATAACCTTAATCTTTAGAAAGAATTTAGAGAATAATGACTAGTTTTAAAATAGATGCTAGCTGTTAACTTCTTTCTTCAAACTCTATCAGGAATATTTGTTGTTGACAAAGATGGATATGGAGCAGAAGGATTGTCATCTCTTTAATAAGTAGAATAGCTGCGGAATTCTCTATCACAACTTCCAGAATTTTGAACCTGGATGCAGGGTTTATCTATGAACTATGATCCTCCAGTTCTAGCCAAAAGAACTTTTCCAGATAATTGAAATCAATAGTCTTGGCTAAGAATAAAACAAAAAGTTTCTAAGGGAAGACTAGTTGCTTGGTTCATTGCTTTTATAATATCAGTTACTACAGTCAACTTAAAACAATCTATTCACCATGTTTCATCTTGAAAATGACAGAGTATAGAGAGCAATTCAGAACAATAAGGAAGACATATTGATGTGGTGTTTTCAAAACATAGAATGCACTTTTTTCAGTTGGCAACTTTCTACCCCCTCAAAATCCTTCTAACTTAAAATTGTTCCCCTAGATTAATTGGATGAGTTTATATTAAAAATAAAATATTAAGATAAAAAAGTTATTAATGAAACTTTTGCCCCTTACCCCTATGACATCATTTCTTATGACCCAGTTTCACATAGGCAGCCATAGGCTATTTTGGAGAATGATTGATTTACTCAGGGAGAAGCAGCTGTAAATACAGTGAGAAAAAAAATGTGTTCACAAAGAGAAAAACAAAGTCTTTTCAGAGGAACTTTCCTTGATGCTGTATAGATAAATATTTGCATATAAACTCATATTTGCTTGGTGTGTTTTTACAATCTGTTATTAAATAGATATGTACACATTACACACCTGCATATAATGTCCTGGCCCATGTTGTGTGTATGCCTAAGCAATACACACCCTTGTGTGCAGACAGTATACACATACATTTACATGCATATATATGAATTGCATCAAGGCAAGTCTCTTTATAGTGACATATAAATGCATATGGGCTTATGTATGTAAGTATGTATATATGGAAGAATGGATGAATGGTCAGAGTGGCATGCATAAACTGTTATCCAGGTGTGCCTTCACACCCAGACCACACTATAAACTTACTAATGCATGTATGTATAACTATACACATGCACAAAAGCAGGCATGCATGTGTGTATACACATATGTTTTTCCATGGCTTTCAAATAGGTATATATATATATATATATATATATATATATATATATATATATATATATATATGTGTGTGTGTGTGTGTGTGTGTGTGTGTGTGTGTATACACACACACACACACACACACACATATACTGTTCCATTCAACAAACTTTTAAAAAATGCACCAAGTGAATGTCAAGATATATAGATATCCCTCTTTGTGAATGATTTGTAAGCATTATCTGGAAGGATTATACAGCTTTTTAATTAATCCCTGCCCCAAAGAAACATTTTGCAGGTTTTTAAAGTGTGCATGATTTTGTTACTTATTCCTTCTAAAAATTCTATTCTTGTTGGGAAAACATTATTATTATTACTATTATTATTATAACAGTAGAAATCCTCAACTGAGAAAATTTAAAAATTGCATGCAAAACTTATTCTTTTTTTTAAGTTTTTGGACTGAATCTTCATATATCCATATATTTTAAACTTTTACATTGACCCAAATAAATCACCATCAAAATGTTCAGGATAAAAAAAATTAAAATAAAATTAGTCTAAATGAACTGATCTACAGTATCCTGCCAGATATACTCATCGCAATAACTGCTACAAATAAAGTAGAAGTAAAATGAATAAGAATTACCATAGTCACTTTTTCTAGCTATAATCATATGTCTTTAACTATGATATTATATAGTAGCATTCCTGGTGCTATAAAAACTCTTATTTCAACCAGATATACGTGGTGACTAAATAGTTCAAAGTTTGATCACTAGAATCCTTTTTTAAGTTTTAGTGGTTAGATTCATTACAGCACCCTTAAAGGTATTGAAATGAAGGTAAAGGAATTTCTGAGAAATTTCCATTTCTCAGAAAAAAAAATTCTGTCTGTCTGTCTGTCTGTCTATCTGTCTGTCTGTCTCTCAATAGCCAGGAGACACATATTCTAAGCAAGTTTTTGGTCTGTCCTCTAAGTATAGAAATTTGAGATAAGTTACATTTTTTATTACAAGAATTCTTATGGGGGGGGGAGAAAGAGAGAAAGAGAGAGAGAGAGAGAGAGAGAGAGAGAGAGAGAGAGAGAGAGAGAATTCACTTTACTGTTTCCTGTGTCTTGTGCTCTTATATAGCTTTTAATAAAAAAAAAAAAAGCAAAACAAAGGTAATCATTTGTCAATACAGTCTAATCACATCTCTATAAGGAAAGGTAGGATGATGCTTCAAAGCAAATTCTGCTTCTTTAAAGGGAAGAACTATTTTTGAAGTCATGTTTCTTAAATTGTAAGAGTGACCTCTAGTGCCTTACTTCTCTGTTATACTCCAGCAGTTCTTTGCTGCAATGCTTTGCTTTTTTTTAAGCAATTCATTTAGTTTTTAATACAATATGCAATGATAACCAAGGTGCTACTCAAGCATCATAGTCATGTGTAAATCATTGAAGTTTGCCAGGATCTGGAGTACTCCCAGAATGAAATTAGAATCTTAGAAAATGCCATGGCAGTTGCCTACAGGAGGTAAGTGTTCATTTTTTGCCCTGATATATACACTAGAGCATTGAACGAGCTACCATTACTGAATGACAACACAAGATCATTGTGGTAATGTCATATTAGTGATTGTCTTGTGCTCAGAGTTTCATTTATGCTTCTCCCCCTCATCACACCTCCCCAAGGTCTTAAGTATTGTAAAACGGTGAGTTACTACAAACTTCCTAGTTAACTGTTTAGTTGTTTTCCCCCAAACTGTCCCCTAGCTATACTGCAGTCATGTAATTCCTGAGCATTTCTACTAGCACTTTCTTGAAAGAGCCAATCACTCACATGTTTGGGGGGTGGGGGTGGGAAAGGAGGATGGAAGTCAGGCTTTCAAAGAAGAAATGATTATATTTTATCATTTTAAGCTGTGAACAAATTGATCATGAAAATCCCAGTTTCAGAGATTATTAACATTTCATTAAGAAAAATTCTGATTACTTTGCATTGCAAACCATTTTTTGAAAGACAACAATCCAGATCAACTTTTTGTAAATTATTATAAAATATTAACCCATTAATTTCTACCAAGTTTCTCTGAGAAGTATCCTCAGATTTGATTCACAGTGCTGGTATTTAAAGAGTGGGGGCTTATTAGGTGTTTATAGAATCCACAGATGTGTACACACAAATCACTCATAAACTAGGCTCTTAATGACAGATTGGAAAAGTACATCCAAAAAATTTAATTTCATTAAAGCCTGGATCATCAGCTACATTTCTTTTTCTTACATTAAAAAAAAAAACAAACTTTCTACTACTGGAAATGAGACCCCCTGTCTCAGGTACACCTGTGTAGCCAACAGAGCTCAATCTCCAATGTTTAGGTTTTCCTACATATGTTCTTCTTCTGAAGTATACAATAAATCAGTTATTAGAGTACTACTGTTATTCTAACGATACAGACAGATACTATTATACAAAACTGTATAACCTGCTAACGTCCTAGCTGATGCAGTATACTATAAAGTCTACCAGTTCTTTTCTGTTGGACATAATTCCTACAAAATGCAGTAGTCCTCAAAAGGAATAAATGAAGTCATTTGCATACTAGACTCTGGTTAAGAGGCTAATTTCAGATTTGACTAGAACTTGAGGTTTTTCAATGGATATTCAGAGGAGACAGAGTAAATATCATGCCTACAGACAAAAAAGTAAAAAAAAAAATACATCTACGTTTTAGACAAGAGAACCGGTGGGGGTGGTGATGGTGGTTTTGATGGTTGTAAACAGAGATTTCTTTTTAAAGGTTACCATTTAAACAGAAGATTTAGAAGAATGATTTGCTTTTTTTCAGAACATATTCTGAAATTCTAGCCAAAATAATAATAAAAATAATAATTAAGAAAAAATAGTAAACCTCAAAGTTTTTCAGATAGCCTGAAGTTTTAAAAATCATTTGTTTTACTTACATGCATTTCCTGCTACTACTGGGCTCCAATTTTGAATAGATAACAGAAGCAGGAGCTTGAGGAAGGCTTCAGTGACAGAATCCATGTTCATATTCATTGAGGCACCTAAAGAACCAGAGTATTAGGAAGCAGCTGCTCTCTTCAGTCCTATTTTTGTTCCTTTTTCTCTCTGCCTCCGTCGTCCTCGTCTCTCTCCCTCTCCCTTTTTTTCTTTCTCTCTCACTAAAGGCTTCTCAGAGCTCGGGCTCCTCAGTCAAAGGCACCCTGCATCCTCTCCAACATGCATACACACCTCCAAACCTGCTCCCCATTCCCTACCCCTCCCTAACAGCAACAATCCCTGAAGAGCAGCAGCAAAAAATCTCTCTTCCAATTTCTCAGAATCACTCAGGGCTAAACTGCTAGACTACTCTGTACAGCTTGGTTACTGAAGCTTCATGTTCATAATGTGTCCTGGACACCCCTTGTGGTGACAGGTAGGAAATGTGAGTCTATGATGAAAGCCAGACAATGAGATACAGCAGCCTGCACATTGGCATCGATATAGGCTCTCGCTGCTGTTTTTGCTCCCTCTGTGCTCCATTCATCATAATGAACACTTTGGGGGTGGGGAAAGGAAAGGATGGGGGAGGAGGAATGAAATATTCCCGATTCACTAGCCCATCTTCATCTTTCCTCCTTTTAATTGGCAGAATATTTCAAAGTACTGCAGCTTGGAGAAGCCATACATTATATCCTAGAGATAGTTAATGTTAATTCTGGTGGCATACAGGTACAACTGTCCTGTGTATTAGTCCAAATAATTCAGTTAGGAAAGAAGTAATCTAAGCAGTCTCAAAGAAAAAAAAATATCTTCATGGAGCTGTTTCTTTGAAAATTTGTTTTCTTTATATAAAAGGTGTCAGCATTTTTATTATATAAATTCCTGTTAGGGGAATAGAGTAATTCTTGGAAGAGATTTAAAAGCATAAGGTATTGACCTGCCTGGTACTTTTGTTATTTTGTTTCAGGATGGGGAGAGTCTAGTCAATTACATTAAATAGCTTTAATTTGATCAATAAAAAGTTCTAAAACATATGGTTACTCTGGAAATGTAATGACACTCTTCACTCAGATTTGTAATAAAAATTTCAGAAAAGCCAAAAAAGATAAAAAATATCATAGAAAGGGAAAATGTATACACTATTTAGTAGAAGTTAAAAAAAAATCCAGAAGAATGAAAGCTTCTGCATCTCAGACTATTTTGCTTTTCTTTGCCTGGCAATGTGTGCCTTTCAATAAAGACTTGTTGAATTGAATGACATCAAGACAGATGTTTAAAGGTCTTATGGGTGGAAAAACAAATTAAGAGTCAAAAGATCAAAGCGTTTGATAAAATTGTTAATATGATCTCGGTTCTTCATCTACGTGTAACCAGATGCTGTTTGACAAGCTACCACCTATCATCAAATGAAAGGTATAAAACAACTTCCTGTCTATACAACAAGGATACACAAATGAATAGAATTTTGCTATAAGGAAGAAATGGAAGTTCTTTCTGATACCTTACCTCATAAAGAGAGTATATAATGGACTTTGGCACATACATATTTTGATCAGTGTTACTATTCCCTCCACGAATACTTATCACAAATGCTCTGTCATTTTATTCTGCACAATTCATATCCTTCCTACATCCCATAATGCTCACTAGAGAACCAATACAGATGCTTTCCTCCTGTTCTTTTTAACATTTTAGCAGTAGTAGCATTTCATGTGGAATGTTGTTGGTCATTTGTTTGGTCACATCCAACACTTTGTGACCCCATGGTCACACCAGGTCCTTCATTCTTTTTTATTTTTGGATAATAGCACATCATGCTTTTTTTACCCTTTGATTTCATCTCAGATACTCCTTCGCACCCCTGAGTGACTATGGATTGGGACACATCTTAGTCCTTAAAATGAGCCCTTTCAAAAATGGAGTGCAGTAGTAGTAAGGGAAATAAGAGGAAATGAGAATGTGAGTGATTTGAGAGTATCAGTTATATACTCAGTGGTGCAGTGGTAGTGAAGTATCTAAGAAATGTCCCCTCCATCTATGAAATCAAAACCTAGGAAATAGGTGATGGTCTTCATAAGGACCCTGAAATACACATTTAAAAATGAAAATAGACTTCAAATATGCACTGCACTAAATTAAAAGGCATGAATAAGCTACATAATAAAAAGAGAACCAAATAAAGAAGTGTATTTTTTTCTCTTTCTGGTAACTGAAACTTATTCCCCATGTGCTAGGTTGATTGTTGTACCACATGAAATCAGAGTCAAATTCTAAATGGACCATTGTGCACATCCAAAGAAATACTCAGATATTTGATGGAAGACTTGGATATTCATATTTGATCAGGAAAAATAGTATTGACAACTTTAATGGTCTTTGTGGTAGCTTTTTGGAGGTCAGAAATCCGATAGAATAACAAGATGTCTTGTAAATTTTGAATTCTTGCCATCCATGTTCAGCCTATGTATTGACCATAGCATGTGAATGCAAATAAGACTGTGAAACCTCTTAAAATTTGTAAGCATTAAATCATCCTCATCAAATGCTATTTCAAACTTGAAGAGGGATTGCAAAGAAATTTATATTCAAGCATGGTAATGTTATATAAATCAATCAACAAGCATTTATTAAGCATCTAGGATACAGTATAGATATAGCATGAATTTGCATAGATATGTACAAAATAGATAACAAGTGATTTGGAGGAGGGCAGTTATTAAAATCCAGGGTGATAGGGGAAGGGTTCATGGAGAAAGTGGCTCTTTAACTGAGTCTCGAAACAAACCAGGAATTATGTGAAACAAAGGAAAATAGGATTCATTCTAGTCATGGGGAACAGCTCGGGCAAAGACAAGGAGGCAGAAGATGGAGTTATATATTCAAGGATTGGCATAAGGCAAATTTGGATGAACCACAGCATATGTAGTTAGGAATAATGTCTAATAAGTCTTGAAAGATAGGTTGGAGCCAGACTATTAAGGACTCTAAATGCCACATGGAGGAATTTAATTGCTAATAATAGTAGCTAACATTTATATAGCACTTACTATGAGCCAGGCATTGTGCTAAGCACTTTACAATTATTATCTCATTTAATTCTTACAAAAATCCTGGGAGGTAGGTGCTGTAATCATCCCGATTTAAAAGATGAGGAAACTGAGGCAAGCAAAGTTTAAATGATTTGCCAGAGTCTCGCATCTAGTAAGTGTCTGAGGTTGAATTTGAGATCAGGTCTTCCAGACTTCAAGGGAGCCCTTGAAAATATTTGGACTAGGTGAGTGACTTAATCAGATTTGTTCTTTAGGAACAAAGAATTTGGTAGCTGTGTGAAGAATGAAGGGGGGGCTACTTGAGGCAGGAGACACTTTTAGAGATTGTAGCAACAGCACGGGAAAGAAGTGATGAAGATGAGCCAAGATTGCATGAGCGGAGAGAGGGGAATGATTAGAGA
>NC_050573.1:561401078-561450552 GCF_011100635.1 Trichosurus vulpecula | reverse complement strand
CCCTGGGGTCTTAATTTTATTGCCCCAAATGTCCTAACCTTTGACAATACTTTTTTTAGGCTTACTTTGGCAGTATCATTTGTGCTGATATGAATTACCATAGGTGGAAAGTATTCGTCTGCTTTAATAAATCTTGGAAGGTAGAGTTTTATGTACTGGATGCCTGCACCAGAGCAGAACTCTTTCTTGTTATAAGGTTAACTGAGAACTACTTCTACATTCCTGAGCTTGGAATCACCTAATACTACTACCTTAAGATTCCTTCTCAGAGCCTTTTACTTGATGATCTCTTACCTGATAGCTTTCGTGACTTCACTACATAATTCTATAGAGCAGTGCTTCTCCAAATGTCATCCAGGAACCACTAGAGGTCCCCAAGACTCTTTCAGGGGGTTCTCACGATCAAAATTATGAAGATATAATTTGTCTATTAAAACATTCCTCAATTTTCCTACTATGTACCTGTATAAGGTTGGATTTTCTTCATATACTTTAACCAAATCAATGTATCACAATGGATTTAATACAGACAAAGACAGGAGAATCTGTCTTCTCTTAAGTTAGATGGTAATGAGATTGGCAAAAATGTTTAAAAAATTGCCATTCTTTTCAATACTTTTTTGTTTTGAAAATACGTTTTTAAACAAAAATATGATTCACGCTAACATGTAATTTGTTTTTAAATATTTTAAATTGATGAATATTTAAAACATTTCTCAGTTTTAATTTTTAATATGGTTAATAACAATAGCTATAACACATGAAAACAAAAGTTTTTTGTTGTCCTCAGTAATTTTTAAGATTTTAAAGGAGTTCAGAGAACAAAAAATTTAAGAACCAGTGTTCAAAAGCAGTATTCCCTGAAGTTGAGGCTGTGACCTAATTATAAGAGGTATGAAATCAAATAATCAGGAAGAAGAGGATGATTAGAATCCCTGCCTCTTTGGAAATCCCACACCAGGGCTCTTCCCCAATACAACCCTACCTATATTTATCCCTCAATACTCCCCTACTCCATCTCTTTTCTTCTTTATTTGAGTTCCCAAACTCCACCCTTCTGAACTAGGTCTTAGATAGTCATGTCAATTTTACAACCTAACTGCTACCTGGGAACCCACAAAAGCAGTTTTGTAAGTGTGATATGCAAAGTACTATACGTATATGTGTGTGTGTGTGTGTGTGTGCGTGTGTGTGTGTGTGTGTGTGTGTGTGTATCTTGTGTTATCCTCATAATATTCCTGGGAGGTAGACATTATTATTATCAACATACTACAGATGAGAAACTAAGGCTGATAGATGTTATGTGATTTGCCCAGGGCCACACAAATAGTAAGTGTCTAAAGATGAATTTGAATTCAGGTCTTTCTGATTCCAGGTACATTGTTCTATCCTCTGCACCACCTAGTGGCCATCCTTCTCCATCATCCTTCTAGGCACTAATTTCACAACACCATTACCATCTTCTCGCTCCCCCCCCCATATTCAATCAGTTGATACATCTCATAGTTTTATTTCTACAATAGCTTCCATATCTGTCTTCTTCTCTCTACCATACCCTAGTTCAGTTTCTCTGGTCTCAAGTCTCTACTTCAATTTATGCTCCATTGTTGTAAAAGTAGTTTTTAAAGTTGATCTAAAACACTGCCCCACCCCAAACCATTTTTGACATGCTTACAAGAAGACAAAAGGGGATTTGATATAGCTATATAAATCTCCAGGATGTACTACTTGTTTTGTTTTACTATATCATAAATCTATGTCATTTCAGAATCATCTTGCCTGTCTATGCTTATTTGGGAACACCATTCTTTCGTTTTCTGTACATTGATTTTACAATGTTTCGATGACCGTCTTTTATTTTGTGATCAGTACTGCTACATTCCTCTAGACCTCCTCCTGCATTTAAGAAAAAACACGAAAGAGAAGAGAAGGGAACAAAAAGAAAATCTTCTGACAAATAAGCATATTTAATAAAAATTGATCCGCACAATAGTCATTTCCAAAAAGATATGTCTCTTTCTGCATCTTGTCTATCACCTCTGTTAGGAGGTGAATGACGTTTTATCCTAAGTCCTCTGGATACATAATTGGTCATTGCACTGTTCAGAGTTCTCACATCTTTTATTTTTTTTCTTTTAACAGTGTTATTGTTCTTGTCTAACATACTTTTTTAATGTTCCTGCTCACTTTATTCTGAGTCAACTCATGCTAACCATGATTCTTCAAAATAATTTCTTATGATGGAATAATATCCCTTTGCATCCAAATACTGCAGTTTATTCAGTCACTCTCTAGTTGATTGCTACCCTCTTAGATTTTAGTTTTTTGCTCTCCCCCCCCCCAACCCCTTTAATCCTCATTTCAGGATCAGGAAGATTGATATGCCTCAAATTTTTCACTTTCCCCTTTGGTCTTCCTCCTTAATATTTCTGGCTTGTTTCCTGAGTTTGGTATAGTCCTTTACCAGATTGCGTATAGATAGATGCGTGTGTATTTAACCTTCCTCTGCTGCCTGCTCTCCACCACACTTTCTTCTATGTTTATATATTCTTCTCACACACATAAATTATGAGAAATAGCCAATTCCACACCTTCTTCCTCCTATCTATATTAATGTACTCTCTTTCCTCTCCCTTTTCTTTCACCTCTTAAAATTCACAGAAAGGAACCAATGTATTACCTCATGATTTTTCCCCTTATTTAATTTTTTTGATTATTTTTTGTCTCTGAGTGCCTTTTGAAGACATTAAAGTTTTAATGGGATACTTGTTTATTCTGCCCCCATTAAAATATTAGAAACCACCACAGAGACATTTTTCTTTCTATGTTTCCCTTGAATCTTTTGTTCTCATTTCAAAGTTCCTACTAGGCTCCTGTTTTTCATTTAAAATGCTTCAAAGTCTGCTATTTCATTAAAAGGTTCATTTTTACCCATAGTGCAGGACTTATTTTCAGCTTTTCTGAGTAAGCATCCTCCCTTCCCCATCATGACCTCTTAGAGAAGTAGTTCAACTGTACACTATCCTTTACTCTTAAGTTCCTTGCTGGCTTATTCTATCATTGTACATACATACATACACATAATTTATTTATATGTCTTTATTTTATCTTATTCTATCAGCAATCAATCTCTTCAAATCTCTTATCTTAAATGCCTCCCACCATCTATTTTCTTTAAGTATTATTCATGTGATGATGAATGGAACTTGAGAAAATCATGGAACTGTACTGACTGGGTTCACTACAGGTTTGTTACATAACCTTAACTGAGCCTTCAATGTATCAAGGAAATCATTTGGCTTTCCTAATTAATTGCCAATTCACTATTCTACTTATCACAGTGCCTTTTCCAAATCTTTTCATGCCTCCTAAAGCCTCCTATGTCTCCTTACTCACTACCCTCTCATCTTAGAGTATTGTCTCCTATTTCAGAGGAAAAATTGAGGCCATTCACCTAAAGCTCCCATTTCTCCTCTTCTCTTCATGCTATATCACTCAGGTGCTTTGGACTGCTGTCTCCTCCTTTATCACTGTTTTATATGAAGCAATGGATCTTCTCCTTGCAAAGGTAAATCTCTTTGCATATACTTTCATCCCATTCCATCCCATTTTCTTCAGAAGATTGCACCTTTTCATTCAACTGAAAATAGTTTCTCCAAAGTTACCTAGGATCTCTTAATTGCCAAATCTATTGTCTTTCCTCCAACCTTCAATGTTCATTCTTCTTAATTCCTCTGCAGCTTATGACACTATTGATTACCTTCCCTAAATTCATAACAGCCCCATTTCACCCTTTCTATTAACAATACCATCATCCTCCCAGTCACCCAGCTTTGTAATCTTAGAAATACCAGTGTTTCTTTCCCTTTGAATGCCACTTTCAGTTACTATGTGTTGTGATCTTGTCTTTATAACATGCCTTGGGGTGGAGCCAAGATGGCAGCTGGAAAGGAGGGACTAGCATGAGCTCCCTGCCAAGTCCCTCCAGAAAACCTACAAAAAATGGCTCTGAACCAATTGTAGAACTGCAGAACCCACAAAATAGCAGAGGGAAGCAGGGCTCCAGACCAGGACAGCCTGGATGGTTGCTGGGTGAGGTCTATCATGCACAGAGCTAGGAGTGGAGTGGAGCAGAGCCCAGTGTGAGCTGCGTGGACCAATCAGACCAGGAGCCGGGCAGAGCGGGCTCTAGCACTCTGAATCAGTGAGCTGTGGCAGTTGCCAGACTTCTCAACCTAAAAACACCAAAGACAACAGAGAAGAACTGCAGAACCCATAAAATAGTGGAGGGAAGCAGGGCTCTAGCGCAGGACAGCCTGGATGGTCTCTGGGTAAGGTCTATTGCCCACGGAGCTGGGAGTGGAGTGGAGCAGAGCAGAGCAGAGCAGAACCCATCATGGGGGGTGGCAGGACCAACCAGACCAGGAACCAGGTGGAGCAGGCCCTAGTGCCTTGAATCAGTGAGCTGTGGCATTTACCAGACTTCTCAACCCACAAACACCAAAGACAACAGAGAAGGTTAGAGGGAAAAGCTGCGGGGGACAGAGTGAAAAGAGTTTGCAGTTCAGCCACTACCCTGAGGGCAGCGAGGTGCAGCTACAGAACTAGAGCTGCAGTTGCTTCCAGCCCCAGGCCCACCTGGTGGGAGGAATTAAGTGGTGGATCAGAGCAGGAGTGCAGAGACTGCTGAAGGTCTGAGTCCAGTCCAGGTTGGGGGTTCTTGGGGAAGGAGAAGTGCTGGTGTGGCAGAGCTGGCTGTAATAGCTCTGAAAACAATAGCACATGCCCTCAAGCTTGGAACATAGTACTCTTTCCTCTACAAGCAGTCATACACCGACAAAAAACTCAAGGTTCAAGTAAGTTGGCTGGGAACATGGCCAGGCAGCAAAAACACACCCAGATTCAGTCTCAGACTTTGGAATCTTTCTTTGGTGACAAAGAAGACCAAAACATACAGACAGAAGAAGTCAACAAAGTCAAAGAGCCTACAACAAAAGCCTCCAAGAAAAACATGAATTGGTCTCAGGCCATGGAAGAGCTCAAAAACGATTTGGAAAAGCAAGTTAGAGAAGTAGAGGAAAAATTGGGATGAGAAATGAGAATGTTGCAAGAAAACCATGAAAAACAAGTCAATGACTTGCTAAAGGAGACCCAAAAAATACTGAAAAATATACTGAAGAAAACAACACCTTAAAAATAGACTAACTCAAATGGCAAAAGAGCTCCAAAAAGCCAATGAGGAGAAGAATGCCTTGAAAGGCAGAATTAGCCAAATGGAAAAGGAGATCCCAAAGACCACTGAAGAAAATACTACCTTAAAAATTAGACTGGAGCAAGTGGAAGCTAGTGACTTGATGAGAAATCAAGACATTATAAAACACAACCAAAGGAATGAAAAAGTGGAAGACAATGTGAAATATCTCATTGGAAAAACCACTGACCTGGAAAATAGACCCAGGAGAGATAATTTAAAAATTATTGGACTACCTGAAAGCCATGATCAAATAAAGAGTCTAGATATCATCTTTCAAGAAATTATCGAGGAGAACTGCCATGATATTCTAGAGCCACAGGGTAAAATAGAAATTGAAAGAATCCATCGATCTCCTCCTCAAATAGATCCCAAAAAGAAATCTCCTAAGAATATTGTCGCCAAATTCCAGAGCTCCCAGATCAAGGAGAAAATACTGCAAGCAGCCAGAAAGAAACAATTTGAGTATTGTGGAAACACAATCAGGATAACCCAAGTGTTTTAACAATCCAGCTTGCAGCTTCTGTGGGGGCATAAGATGCACCCAGGAGGCTGCCGGCATGCCGGGAAAGCACAGGTTCTTTTTATCTGCTTAAACAAGGAAAGCACAGTGAACGGGTTGACCAGCTTACTTTAATCCAGCACTCAGTTAGTTCACAGGAGCATACAGACAAGCGTCAACAGACAGACCAAATACAGATTCATTCACTTACTTCAGGGGAAAAATCCAGCACCCTGAAGTTCAGAACATTCATTTAGTTTCGGGGGAAAACAAAACCAGTACCCCAAACTTCAGAACAAAATACAAACAAATTACAAGTGTCAACAGACAGACCCAATACAATTCATAGTTACCAACATCTAGGTTCAGCCCAAGAGCTAGGGCTGGCCCAGAGTCACGCTTGCCACCACTGCCGTGCCAACCAGAAAAGGAAAAAGGGATCTTCCAGCCATCTTCTCCCCTCTTATAGAGTTTTTGACATAATCAAGCGCTTCCTGAATGACCAGAGCCAATTGGTTCTTGAGCTGGCCCCTCCCCCTAGTGTAGACCAGGTAAACACCCAATAGGGTGTGGCTCTGGAGCTAACACCTCCCCTCAGCCAGCCCCATGACTCATCACACAGGAAGTTCTGATTTCTGGTATGGTCACTGGACTTCCTGCCCCAGAAGAGCAAGCCCCAGTGTCCAGAGGCTCAATGAGGTAAGCTGAGTCACTCAAAGAAAACAAAGGCCATTCCGGTTACAGTGGCCTGTCTTGAATTGCTTGACTTCTTAGGGAGGGTGGGTGGGAAGTGAAAAGGGGAGTGAATTTGGAACTCAAAGTTTTAAAAACAGATATTCAAAAACAAACAAAAATGTTTTTGCATGCAACTAGAAAATAAGATACACAGGCAATGGGGCATAGAAATTTATCTTGCCCTGCAAGAAAGGAAGGCAATAGGGGATGGGAGGGGAGTGGGGTGACAGAAGGGAGGGCTGACTGGGGAACAGGGCAACCAGGATATATGCCATCTTGGAGTGGGGGGAGGGTAGAAATGGGGAGAAAATTTGTAGTTCAAAGTCTTGTGAAAATCAATGCTGAAAACTAAATATATTAAATTAAATAAACTAAAAAAATAAAAAAGAAACAACTAAGACTAATTTGCCTCAATTAAGAATACTGGATTTCAAAGCTGACATTAATCTAGGACTCAGTTCCTGCTGCTTTTTTATCCTTTCATAGTCTCTGATGCTTAAATTCAAAAAAACTGAAATTTAACCATAGTAGGATCAATAAATAAATGCAATTGAAGAGTAAAAAAAAAAAAATAACATGCCTTGCACCCATGCCCTTTTCTCTTACATGGTGGTTATCCTAACTCGGGCCATGTTAACTGTATCAGCTCACAGCTGGACTGGACGAGAACCTAATAATTGATTAGTCCATCTTCAGTCTCTCCTCTTCTTCAATATATCCTTCACACAGCTAGCTACCCAAGCATTCTTTCTAAAGTATAAAGACTGAATCTATCAATTCCTTCCTCAAAATCCTTCAGCTTCTTCATATTACCTCTAGTTAAAATAGAAAATCCTTAGGCAGACATTTAAAGTGCTTTCCAATCTGGCTGAAATAAAATATTCCATTTTACTCCACATTTATTTCTCCATAACCACCACCACCAGCACCAGCACCACCAGCACCACCACCACCACCACCAGCACCACCACCACCACCTTCATTCTGTATTCCAGAAAAACTGACATATCAGCTAATTCCAAAGTTAACATGACATCTCTGATACCTGTGGCTTTGCAAAGATTATTCTCTGTGCCCAGAATTCATTCTTTCTTTATCTGCACCTCTGTGAACCTACAGGCCTCAAGTCAGGTGCTGTCTTTCATGATTCCTCAGTTTATTATGTTATGTCTCCCCATTTTATTTTGTGTTCGATTATATTAAGTGATGTGCTAGTAAATGCCTCACTATGGTTACTCTGGAAAAAATGCATAGCGCACTTTTAAATTTACTCTACATTATTGCCATTTCTTTATCACTTTTTCAATACCAGACAATCAAAAAAACAATAAATCAAGCCATGATTTGTATCATTTGCTGATTTCTAGAATGTAAAGGCTCACGTTGGAAATTTAACAATCAAATGCCAGTAAAGACTGGCTGGAGCACACCCCTATTTAGGTGTATATGTTATATTTGCCTCAAGAATAATTTAAGCTTTTTGAGGACTGGGATTTCTTTTATTTTATCTTTGCACCCTCAAAACAACACAATTCTTCACACTTATTAGATACTTAATAAACATTTGCCAAGGTTGTTTTTGCCACTAAATCATCACTAGTTGCACCCACCAGGAAGTAATATCTTCCCCCTCAGCACTCTCACAGGACTTTGATTTCAATTTTTTCATGTTCTCCTATCCAATTTTGGGTTTTAGTTATTTGTGTTCATGTTATCACACCTACTGGATTTTCAAGCTATTTAGAAGAAAGGAAAGTACTTTATTTCCTATTTATCTCTTAAGCCACTAGCAAGAGCAGTATGTATAGTGAATAGAGAACAGCCATTGGCCTCAAGAAGGTGATAGTTCAAAGTACTGTCTTGGATATATACTTGCTCTATGACTGTAAGCAAGTTATTTAAATGCTTAATACTCTTTGCAAGTCTCTAAGATGATAAACCATAGAAAAAACAACCACTTGAATTGGTAGACAGAGTGTCCCCATTGGGATTTTTCCACATCAATGAAATCACCATGCTTTGTACATAGTTTCTGCTTCAGATTTGTTTGAAGTCTCCTGCTTTCATGTCATGTTATCTTTCTACCAAGGTGGCATAATACCATAAATCCTACCAAAAATTAAAAAAAAAAACCTCAACAGATGAATTTGTGAATTTAGTTTTGTATGTTTAAATGCTTATTAAATCTCAACCACAAGTAGATTTGGAGTGTTTATGTTTTCTCTTCACTTCAAAGATAGAACTATAATTGAAATATAAGAAAAAGCATTGGCTGATCATATTTATGGATATGTTATATAAAGATGAGAGAAAGAGCAAAATGAGAGAACAAAACAAGAGAGAGAACAAAATCATTTTAAGTTAAACTCAGATAATTTTTCATTTTATACTGCTAGAGGGACTAAAATAGATTTTTATTACCATTATAGTTTTCCTCATGAAACAGCTATAACAGTGGGTGACTGTACCATCAATAGTGACATCTGGTGGCTTCTTGATTAGATTTGAGAAAGAAAATTCATGTTGGAATGGAGGCTCATCTCATAGTCCAATGTATACTGAAATTTACTTCCTTTTACTCTCAGTTTTCAGCTAACAATTAAGAACTTATAATCTCCTTTTCTGGTGTATTTTTTAAGCAGTGTATATTTCATTTCACTTTGATTTTAAAGCTGAAAGGTTGTTTGTTATCAAACTCCTTGAATCAAAATTAAGATTTTTTTTTTGCTATGTAAATGTAATAGTACTACTAGGGAGTGGTGGTAGCCAAAAGGATCAGGGGAATGATCTTAGGAACACTTTTTCTTGAAACATTTAAAGGTTGCAGCAGTTGACTTAAAAGAAAATATTCCAAGAGATAGTCCTGATAATGAAATGTCACACTCCAATAGCAGTAAAAATGTCACTTAGCATATTTTAAGCACTTTAAAGTGAGTTGCATTCTTTATTACTAGTGATTAGAGTAAGTTTCTTGAGAGTAGAGACTTTTTTGTTTGTTTGTTTTGTTGTATTTTGTTTATTTCCCCAGCACCTAGCACAATGCATAATTAATGCTAACAAAACATGATTGTACTGGATTAGATAATTCTGATAATGGTACTACTACTTAGGTATTTTTGCAGTTTTATCCTAATGTCTATCTGTCTTCCACTCCAATTTCAGTTTAAAGTCCACTTGATGTAATCTTTGGATCCCATGACCAACTCATTCTTTTAGAATTTTGTGAAATGTGCTCCATTCTTGAGCAATAACCCATCATTCTATTGAAAACCTTCATGTAGAAAACTAAATATAGATCTTTTATCACATCCATGTAGGAAGCTGTTCACTCCCTATAGCTGACTTTCTCCCTTCTGTAGTCAAACCCTTTACTGTAAGGAGAAATTGAAACACTTTGGTTTTCTACAAAGGACATCAAAGTCACTAAAAACACATTCTAAGTTCCCCACCCACCCTCCACCCCTTGACTGAATCGTTTGTTCATAGAAGAGTCATCAGAAGTAGATTTTAAATTTTGATACGTCTTTGTAGACATTCCATTTCATCTTGGATACATGTTCTAAGAAGATAGCAGATAATAAAAATAGCTAATAAAAAAGCAGGTTTCGAGGAATCATCAACACAGCCACATAGTGAAAATCACTTTAGTGGGAATGACAGCATGAAATCCTTTCAAAAATGATATTTCTCAATTTATCTCAATTTTGGGAAGTATCACCAGTGCAAACTCTTGGTGGTTCAGACATCTTTTCTGCTGTGGAAGAAATTTGGTATTATCCTGTGACATAATCCACAAATCCATTGCTGATCTACACACAAGTACTGGTTTTGAGGAGGATGTGAACAAGCTTGGAACTGGATAGTTAGAAAGAAAGATGTCTTTCATAAAATATAATCCCCAATTATTGTAGAAAATCAATCTAAAAATCCCTAAGGAAATTCCAGGGCAAAAGATAGGCCCTACACCTGAAATCTGGAGGTGAACAATTCACCTTGTTCATTCTCTGGAGTAATGGTTTAAGGGCATGAACAAAATTCATTGCTATTGTAAATCCCATTTATAAATTTGCTATATCAGTGTAGAAAGCTCCAAAAGTCACAAGACAGCTATTTGAATTTTAAATTAGTCCATTTACTAAATGTCAAGTAATGTGAATTAAACCTGGACATTCCCTAGTGGGAGAGACAGTAGCACATGAAGACACTAAGTATTTGCTATGGCTATACATTGTTTATTATATCCAAGTTCTCAGAGAAACTTCCCACAAGCAAAGCTGATTGGGGATTCCTATTATTCAAGTATTTCCTAGAAACCAATGCCCTTGTGAAATTATTGGTATTTCTTTATCAGCTTATAAATACTGTCAAAATGCACTAGAGACTCATTAAAACCAAATGATTTATATACTATATGGGTAAAATTCTTCATTGAAACCTTTACTAATGAGTTCCATTATATTACATATTCTAGGCTCATTCCATTGCATTAAACTAGAAACAGTGGTGTTAATTGCCTGAAAATCACAAACACAAGAATAATGTATCAATGATTGAAAATTATTTGTGAGGGTAAACTTTCACTGTAATTGGGGAGGCTATTTTCCTACTAGATGTGGGTAAAAATTGGGTTTACCTTCTCTACAATTTCGCATTTTAGTTGCATAGAGAACAGACACATTAACTATCTTTTCCAGGATTATGTAATCAATCTGTGTCCAAGGAAGAAATTGAACCAGTTTTCCTGTCTCTGAGTCCAGTACGTCATGCTGCTTTTTCTGACTGTATTTCCTCAAATAAAAACACAAATGATTGAAAAAATTCCATTCCCATACCCTATGTGAGTTTCCAGAAAAGTTATTACATTTTGAGGGATTGATGCTTTGAAGAAACAATATTTGTCAACAAGAAGGTATCTACTTCTTTCATCTAGAGGGTGGGGAAAATATGGATTTGTATATTTTATAAAAGTCTTCTCAAGAGGAAAAAAATTATGTGTGTTGTAACAATGATAGAGTCAATAGATTTAGAGAATGCTTTATACATCAAATGTTGATTAAATCTATAAATATAGTATCATCAGATATAAATTATTATTGTCTCCCTCTGGTGACCCTTTCACCATTGCTTATGATGCTAGAAATCCAATAAAATAAAAATCTAGCCTGAGATATCTTATCCAAAGCCTTAGCCATCTGAAGTCAAGAGGCAGAGATGGAGAGAATTGGAATCATATTTTAATGAGTATCTTAAAAGTAACATCAAATGCCAACTCAATATCTGTTCCTGAAACCTGTTCATGTAGCAATAAAAATCACTGCTGAGCCCAGAGGGTCTGGGGCATGCATCCTACCCCTCTTCCAGTAAAGTACCCTACTCAATGAACTCATATATATGAAGTGAGTTCAGTCCTTGGAGATCTTGATCTCTAAAGGCATTTTTTTTCATGCTGTATGTCTTTTTGCCCCATCATCCTGCAGTCATTGCGAAAATTATTTAAAGCTGGGCTTTGGTTCACTTCTAGATAGTCTTCCAAAAGAAGGGAAGTAAAAAGTTACAATGTAAATCAGACACAGGAATGCTATTTATACCCTCCACACAAAGGACACACAGCCAGGTGGCATAGTTATAGAGAGGTTGACCTGATAAGTAAGTAAAACCTGAATTCGAATCTAGCCTCAAATCCTTCCAAGCTGTGTGACCCTGGGCAAGTCACTTAACCTCTCCAAGACTCGGTTCTCTCCTTTTTAAAAATGAGGATAATAATTGCATCTATCTCCAAATTTACTGGGAGAATAAAATGAAATACAAATAAATAAAATGAAATGAAATGGTTTCCAAAACTTAAGATGCCATTTAAATGCTAGCTTTTAACAAATAGGGCAGCTATGTGGTGCAGTGGATAGAGTGCCAGGCCTGGAGTCAGGAAGGCTCATCTTCCTGAGTTCCAATCTGGCTTCAGACACTTACTAGCTCTGTGACCCTGGGCTAGTCACTTAAGTCTGCCTCAGTTCCTCACCTGTAAAATGAGCTAGAGAAGGAAATGGCAAAACACTCTAGTATCTGTGGCAAGAAAACCCCAAATGGGCTCATAAAGAGTCAGACATGAGTGAAAAACAACTGAACAGAAAAAATGATTGACAAAAGAAGTATACACATATTTATTAGCAACAGTAATAGCTTATAGTACTGGTATCTTCTCCTAAGGGGGTGATACTTCAAACATCAAAACATGATCTATTTTGTGGCATTGGTGAATGTTCCCTTTACTTTTCTCTTTCTTTTAAACTATCCAAGCAAATCTTTCCCAGTCTATATTGTCTGACAAGCCTATCAAAGAAGCTGTGAATTCTTTGGGTTCCTCCCTAAGTTTAGCTGGCACTACCTGAATATCTAGGAACTCTAAACACATTGAACACACAAGATTGACTTAGAGTTTGGAAATATATATATGTATATATATATATATATATATATATATATATATATATATATATATACACCTATGTATAATCAAAATATGTGTGTTTTCACATATATAAGTATGTATGTATGTATATATGCATGTGTGTCAGAATTCTTATAAAGTAAAAACAAACAAATAAATAACCAAAACAATGAATAAGTAAATAGATAAATGAATGGGCAAACAAATGATAAAACAAAAAAACTCTGAGAGTCAGGAAAGAAACTAAACAGAAGAGGCAGCCCAAGTATCCGGCTCAGCCTCACCTAGACAGAATTTGTGCTCTTTGCTGCATATTCTCAGATACTGGAAAAGTCTCAGAAAAACTGGATATGCTGTTTCAACAATCTGGTTAGCAGCTGTTGTGGGGGTGAAAAACCAACAGAAGCCCAACAACAAGAACGCTGCCAGCATAGGTTCTTTCGATCTGCTTTACTAAGGAAAACAAGGGGTTAACAAGCTTATTTTCATCCAGCATACAAATATCACTCACTTAGTTCAGGGGGAAAAGCCAACATCCTGAGCTTCAGAGCAAATACAAACAAATTAAAAACAGACCAAACACAATTCATAGTTACCAAGAAAACCAAGTCCGGACATGTGGGCAAGCTGGAGGGCTCTTAACTACAGCTGCCGTAGTCTCCACATCAGCGCACCACCAAGACTGAGAGCCCTGAGCAAATGGCTCAGTATTCCCTTTTTCATACAGTTTCAGACATTATCAAACGTCATCCGAGTGACTAGAACTTAGGCTCCTATGATTGGCTCTGGAGTTAGCACCTCCCCTTGGTACCCTGGGAGCTTCACACCCACATAGGCTTAGCACCTAGTAATTAGGGGTTTGGGGCAAACTTAGGAGCAAAGATCTAATCAGGCCTCCCTTAGTTAGCCCCACCTGAGGCCCCACCTTAGTTACAAATTCATACCCACATAGGTTTAGCACCTAATAGGGGTTTGGGCCTGGGGCTTAGCACCTAGTAAGACTCAAAGACACTTAATTAATCATTTTAAAACAGTAAGAAAGCCCCAACTTAATTGATATTACATATGCTTAGCAGATTGGAAGAGAGAGGGCTCTGAAGGATAGGATCAACTCTTCACTAGGTCCACTGAGTCAGCCATTCATCTTGGCTCAGCAAGCTGTCTCTTCTAGTCAAGTTTGATGCATCTCAACTGAAGTGCCCATTTTTCATCACTTAGCCAAGGTTTATGACCACCTGCAATCATTCAGGGCAAGGCAGCACATATTCCATGTATGTGAAGTGGGAAGACTCTGCAGCTTTATTTCCATGTGTATTCCATGGGGCACTCCAATCTAACCCCTGGTAAAGAAGTAATAGGCAAAATTTTTACATGCCACTGCCTTCCATGGTCCAGTGAAAGTGACTTTCCTTTTCAAGCCCTTACACATGCCACTTCATCTTCCACCTCTCTGCCTTTGTACTAGCTATCTCTCATCCCTGAAATGCACTCTCTTTTCACCCTAGCCTCCCAGAATCCCTAGTTTCCTTCAAGACTTGGCTTATGTAAAACCTTCTATAAGACTTTTATGATGCCCCTGCCATCTGTTAGTGGCTTCCACCTGAAATGATTTTGTATCTATGTTACGTATGTGTCTGCTCTGTTAATGGGAAAGATTGAAGACAAAAAGAGATGGGGACGGCAGAAGATGAGATAGCTAAAGAATGTCATGGAAGCAATAAACATGAGCTTGGACAGACTTTGGGAGACAGTGGAGGACAGAAAGGATTGATGTGCTATGGTTCATGGGATCACAAAGAGTTAGACTTGATTGAATGACTGAATAACAAGAAATATACATGTATATATATACACATATATACATATACATATATACATATATACACATATACATATCTATCTGTCTGTCTATCTATCTATCTATCTATCTATCTATCTATCTTTCTGTCTATCTATATGTTGTCTCTCCTAGTCAGATGGTAAATTCCCATAGGATGAAGATTTTTTTTTTCGCTTTTGACTTCATACCCCCAACACCTAGCACAATACCTGACACACAGTGGCTTAATTAATGCTTATTAATTGATTGATTGAGAAGGAGTAAAATTATTCAATCAATTAATAATAATTTATGAAGAGATTCCTAATTGCCAAGCATATTACTAAGTGTTGAGGAGAAGAAGGCAAAGCAAAATGAGTCCCAGGACTAAATTAGCTTTAAGGAAATGAGTGTGGGAGGTGGGGAGAAATAATGTGCACATAAATAGGAAATAAAGATATAGTAAATGAAAGGCAACCTTAGATGGGGAAAGGCGCTAATAGTTACAATAGATACAGCTATCTTGAGTTGAACTTTGAAGAAAGCCAGGAATTCTAAGAGGCAATGCCGATAAGGGAGAGCATTCCAGACATGGGGGACAACCAGTGAAAAGGCACAGAAATAGAGATGCACGTGGAGTACCATGAGAGAACAGCAGCAAGAAGGCCAAGTTATCTGCACCATGGACTTGGAGGTCACTCATGTGTAAGATTGATGAAGAGTGCAGCTTGTGAAAAGATGACAGAGGAATTAGTATTTGATTGTAGAAATTTTAGAGCAGGGGTGGGGAACCTGGATCTCGGGTGTGGCCTTTTGACTGAGTCCAAGTTTTACAAATCCTTTTATTAAGGGGATTTATTCTGTGAAGTTTAGATTCAGTCCAAGGGCTACACTTGAGGACCTAGAGGACCACATGTGACTTCGAGCATGCGGGTGCCTCACCCTTGTTCTAAACAGTCTTTAGAAATTATTGGCAAAAAGAAAATGACATAGCCAGAACTACAATTTAGGAAAATCACTTTGTTAGAGAGCCTTGAAGAAAGGAGACCAAATCAGACCAACAAAATGTAACAGCCCTTCAAGGTGTTAGTATTAACTTATGAAATTCTGTTTCCAAAGTAAATCTGTGTTCTTTAAATATGTTTCATAAAACAAACATCAAAGCTGTGTTTAGTGGAGAAACTTTTTTATGACAACAAAGAAACAGTAGCAAGGTGTGTGCATGTATACATGCATACATAGATAATATATATGTATATTTGATGCATATTAAGCAACTATTAAAACAATATTTATGAAGCTATGAACAAGGTCGATATATGCATTCATGGGTTACTTATATCAATAAAAACAATAATTTTTTGAAGTACTGAAGAAATATAATTTAGAAATATTCCCCAAACAATACAAAATACCAGTTTGTTTGTTTTTTAATCTCGGTATGGGTGTGCATCATGTTTAGAGTAAGAATCAAATCTGTTTAGGATAGGAAGAGTAGTTCAACATGTACGCTTCATATAAATACTCATATGTACTAAGGTAGGATTTTAAAATAAAAAGAAAAAAAAGATTCCATGAACAAATAAAAAGCCTGGAAGTAATTATTTCTTTGGGGGTTAATAAACCGATAGTAAAAGATTCAGACTATGTAAATCCCTTTTACATTAAGGCACTTGCATGCCTTTTATCATAAATACCTGTAAATGCATTTTTTATTGCTGCAATTACTGCTGAATTTTCATTTCCATTATCATTAGCATAATTATTTATTTTAGAAATAATATATGCGATGGGTGCTGGAGATTTGAAGAATATTGAAGCTCTCGAAGCATGTTGTCAGCACATCATACACAACAATAAGGCAACTGGGAAAACTGGAAAGAGAAATGATAGTAGCCAACTGCAATTTGTGAGACTAGAAAACTAAAAGATAACTATAGACAAATTGGGATGAACATATATATATATATATATATATACATATATAGTTAAAATGACTGTTTATTAGTCTGTGGTTTTCTTATGTTCCCTTCCCTTTTTTTCTGGAACTTGTCTGTTTAGAATTAAATCTGTAGATCACTGAACCTAATACACATACATGTGTGTGTATGTATAAATATATACACATACATGCATGTATATAAACACATACAATATTTATAAAGATATATGCATATCTCTCTCTATATATCTATCAATGATCTCATTTTGAAGGTTGCTACACCATTCTTCCACAAGGCAGAGGGGAACTGTAATGGCAAGCAGGGTGGGACTTTTGGCCTTTGTTTTTTCTTTAGGAGTGCTTCTCAGCACTAAGGCAGTCAAGTACCTTTGATGAGTCTTGCGTTTCAAATGTAATGGCAAGCAAAATGGGAATTTTTTGTTGTCTTTTGTTCAGGAATGCTTCTCAGCACTAAGGTAATCAAGTGCCTTTGATGAGTCTTGCCTTTGATTGAATCAAGAGTCTTGGATGACCTGCTTAAGAAACCAGAAAGCCCCAGGCCCCACACATTTTCGCTAAGTAGGTACTAAGCCCCAGGGCCCTGAGAAGTGTATGTATGATCTGAGGTTGGCGTTTTGATTTGGGGATTTCACTCATTGGAAGAACTGTGTGTGGTTTGGCCACAGGAGACTCTGGGTAGCCATTAAGAGCCATAGGTCTTGAAAACCCAGGTATTGGTGCTTTTCTCTCTGGTAACGATGCATTGTGATTTGGTCAGATGGATAGAAGCCTGTCTGTTGGTTTCTGTTATTCTCTCTGCTTATAATTTCCATTTGAATTTTCTCAGAAAGCTCAGGGTGCTGACTTTTTCCCCTGAACTAAGTGAATGATATATCTATGTTTAATTAAAGTAAGAGTGTTAGCCTCCTAAAGTTGCTTTCCTTAGAAAAGCAGATCAGATTTCTGAGGGGTGGAGGCAAGATGGTGGCTGCAAAGCAGGGATCAGTGTGAACTCCCTGACGAGTCCCTCCAAAAACCTATAAAAATGGCTCTGAACCAATTCTAGAACTGCAGAACCCACAAAACAGCAGAGGGAAGCAGGGCTCCAGCCCAGGACAGCCTGGATGGTCTCTGGATGAGGTCTATCCCACATGGGGCTGGGAACTAGGAGCTAGGAGCTGGGAGCGGAGCAGAGCAGAGCCCAGAGTGAGCTGCTCGGACCAACCAGACCAGGAGCCGGGCAGAGCAGGCCCTAGTGCCCTGAATCAGTGAGCTGCGACAGTTACCAGACTTCTCAACCCACAAACACCAAAGACAGTGGAGAAGGTTAGTGGGAAAAGCTGAGGGAGTGGAAGGAGGTCGCGGTTCGTCTTCCAGCCCCGGGGGCAGCGGAGGTGGGGCAGCTACAACTGCTGTGGCTTCTGGCCCCAGGCCCACCTGGTGGGAGGAATTAAGTAGCAGATCAGAACAGGAGTGCACAGCATGCTGAAGATCTAAGCCCAGGCCGGGCTGGGGGTTCCTGGGGAAGGAGTAGTGTGGGTCTGACAGAGCTGGCACCTCCCCCCCAAACGTGGAACATAGAACTCATTAGTCTACAAGCAGTCATACCCCGCTGAAAAACTCAAGGGTCAGGTTAGTTGGTTGGGAATATGGCCAGGCAGCGAAAACGCACCCAGATTCAGTCTCAGACTTTGGATTCTTTCTTTGGTGACAAAGAAGACCAAAACATACAGCCTAAAGAAGACAACAAAGTCATAGAGCCTACAACAAAAGCCTCCAAGAAAAACATGAACTGGCCACAGGCCATAGAAGAACTCAAAAAGGATTTGGAAAAGCAAGTTAGAGAAATAGAGGAAAAATTGGGAAGAGAAATGAGAAGGATGCGAGAAAACCATGAAAAACAAGTCAATGACTTGCTGAAGGAGAGCCAAAAAAATACTGAAAAATACACTGAAGAAAACAACACCTTAAAAAACAGACTAACTCAAATGGCAAAAGAGCTCCAAAAAGCCAATGAGGAGAAGAATGCCTTGAAAGGCAGAATTAGCCAAATGGAAAAGGAGGTCCAAAAGACCACTGAAGAAAATACTACCTTAAAAATTAGATTGGAGCAAGTGGAAGCTAGTGACTTTATGAGAAATCAAGATATTATAAAACAGAACCAAAGGAATGAAAAAATGGAAGACAATGTGAAATATCTCCTTGGAAAAACCACTGACCTGGAAAATAGATCCAGGAGAGATAATTTAAAAATTATTGGACTACCTGAAAGCCATGATCAAAAAAAGAGCCTAGATACCATCTTTCAAGAAATTATCAAGGAGAACTGCCCTGATATTCTAGAGCCACAGGGTAAAATAGAAATTGAAAGAATCCATCGATCACCTCCTCAAATAGATCCCAAAAAGAAATCTCCTAGGAATATTGTCACCTAATTCCAGAGCTCCCAGATCAAGGGGAAAATACTGCAAGCAGCCAGAAAGAAATAATTTGAGTATTGTGGAAACCCAATCAGAATAACCCAAGATCTGGCGGCTTCTACATTAAGAGATTGAAGGGCTTGGAATGCGATATTCCGGAGGTCAATGGAGCTAGGATTAAAACCTAGAATCACCTACCCAGCAAAGCTGAGTATCATGTTCCAAGACAAAATATGGATTTTCAATAAAATAGAGGACTTTCAAGCTTTCTCAGTGAAAAGACAGAACTGAATAGAAAATTTGACTTTCAAACACAAGAATCAAGAGAAGCATGAAAAGGTAATCAAGAAAAGAACAAGAAAAAGAAATTGCAAGGGACTTACTAAAGTTGAACTGTTTTGTTTACATTCCTACATGGAAAGATGATGTGTATGATTAATGAGACCTCAGTATTAGGGTAGTTGAAGGGAATATGCATATTTATACATACATATATATATACACATATATATATACATATATATGTGTGTGTGTGTTTATGTATATATATAAGTGAATGTGTATGTATGTATATATCTATGTGTATATATACGTATGTGTATTTATGTGTATATATATATGTGTGTTTATATATATATGTGTTTATATATATATATATATATATGTATATGTAAAAGAGAGAGAGTAGACACAAGGTGAGTTGAAGATAAAGGGAAGATATCTAAAAGAAATAAAATGACATTAAGGGATGAGAGAGCAACATACTGAGAGAGGGAGATAGGGAGAGATAGAATGGGGTGAATTACCTCACATAAAGGTGGCAAGAGGAAGCAGTTCTGTGGGAGGAGGGGAGAGGGCAGGTGAGGGGGGAATGAGTGAACCTTGCTCTCATCAGATTTGGCCTGAGGGGGAATACCATACATACTCAGTTGGGTATCTTACCCCACAGGCAAGAAGAGGGAGGAAGATAAAAAAAAATAAAAGGGGGGGGATGATGGAGGGGAGGGCAGATTGGGGTGGAGGTAATCAAAGCAAACACTTTGGAAAGGGGACAGGGTCAAGGGAGAAAATTCAATAAAGCGGGATGGGTTGGGAAGGAGCAAAATGTAGTTAGCCTTTCACAACATGATTATTGGGGAAGGGTTATACATAATGATACATGTGTGTCCTAGGTTGAGTTGCTCGACCTCTTAGGGAGTGTGGGGGGGAAGGGAAGAGGGGAGAGAATTTGGAACTCAAAGTTTTAAAATCACATGTTCAAAAAAAAAAGTTTTTGGCATGCAACTAAAAAATAAAATATATAGGCAATGGGGCATAGAAATTTATCTTGCCCTACAAGAAAGGAAGGGAAAGGGGATGAGAGGGGAGGGGGGTGATAGAGGGGAGGGCTGACTGGGGAACAGGGCAACCAGAATATATGCCATCTTGGAGTGGGGGGGAGGGTAGAAATGGGGAGAAAATTTGTAATTCAAACTGTTGTGAAAATCAATGCTGAAAACCAAATATGTTAAATAAATAAATTTAATTTAAAATTAAAAAAAAAACCTGGACCCTTCAGTCTGTGCTATCATACTATGAGCCTAAACTACCTCATAACTCAAATTCCTGCCTTACTAACAGCAGCGAGATTTTAGAGTTCCATAGCATGCCAGTGTTACAGTAGGTCTAATGTTTTTTGCTGTTCTTATTATTGCTCTGTAAATGTGTTTTACTGATAAGTCATGGGTTGATGTTTCTTTATTTACTTGCTTTTCAAATTCAAAAACTTTTCCTAGAGTGAATTTAATTGAAGAAATCAGGACCCTGTACTGCTCACTTTTTATGACAATAGTTAAATAAAATGCTAGACAACATATGCTAATTTATTTACCCTCATAGCATTCTCTTTTATCTTCCATTCATATAGAAATTGGTCATGAGACTTGAAATTCACACCATTGCTTAAGGGAATCCTCTAACTCCACATAATTTGGTAGAGTTCCTAAGTCCATGACCAGTGAGCTCTTAAAACATTTTTGCCATAATTTTTGTCAGAGCTTTGCTTTCCCTGGAATGTAATGAAAATTCCTTATATTTAACTTTACAAAACAATCTCAGACTCATTTAAATCTTAAGTATAGGTATTCTTAAAATTGTGGTACGCCTCTGAGTTTCTTTTTCACTGTATTTTTATTTTATTTTATTTTATTTTTTTTACTGTTTGGGAACTTCATGACAACACTAAGTTAATAAGTTTAGATTTAGACTCCCTCCACGAAAATCCTACTCAGATGCCTCACTATGGCCTGCAGAGAAAATCCATGATAATGAAGTTTGTGTGAGCTTTGATTGCTCTTGCAAAGCTCAGAAGCCTTTGAATTTGGGTCCAGAAACATGAGAACCAATTTAGTTTAGTTTTTTTTTTTTTTAAGAGAAGCTTATCATAAATTAATTTTTATGTTTTCTTAAGTTTGGATTACTTTTAACACACGAAACCATTTACTAAGGTAAAAAACACATTTTGCATAAGTGGAGAAAATATCTACATTGAAAAAGTCAAAGATATCTGAAGAGATGAACATGTCTATTTGATGTTAGGTGGCATAGTGGATACAATGCTGGGCCTGGAGTCAGGATGACTCATCTTCAAGAGCTGGAGAAGGAAATGGCAAACCACTCTAGTATATTTGCCAAGAAAACCTCAAATGGGTTACAGAGTCAGACATGACTGAAAAATGACCAAACAATAAATTCAGTCCGAAGAAAAGGAAGTTAAGGGTCAATGTTCAAAAAATATATTATCCTCCCCCATTGGAAACTTTGAAGTAATGCTATGGTAGGGAAAGACAAAAGGGGCATTATTTTATTTGAAGACTAAAGGAATAGTATTTGTCAGAAATTAAAACCAGAGCATTGCATCTCAAATATCTTATCCTTTATCTGTTTTGATTAATAAGAGGTTCAAAGGAACTCAAAAGAACAAACCATTTGTGGGACTTCTCAGTAGTAGGAAGTTACTTAAACCCTCTCCTTTTTTTCTCTATATAAAAGTGAAAATAAAAGAAAACAAAAAATTCTTTCATAGGGCAGTGAAAGATGAGATCCTGGTTCTCATGGCATATTAGGTTTAGTGCGACACTGTCAGTAAACAATTCTCCAGTTTTTCATTGCAAGGTACTTAAAACTCCAACATTAAGGAAGCAACAATTGAAAGGTCTAATTTTCAGATCTCTGAGATCAACAAGCTATCCTGTCTCATTCTGCTAAATCTGACTACTTAGCAAAGTTCAATTTACTATTGAAATAGCTGCTTCAGAGACGAGAGAGAGGTTTTCTTCCCATTTTATATGAATAGAGAAAGGAAAGTTAATAAGAGATGAATATTTTCTACACGAAATCCACTAAATAATATTTCTGTTTGGTCTGGGATGGATGGGCAGGTTGCTCATCGCCAGGTCTCATGGGGCTCTACACAGAATGGAATCATATGGTATTTAATTCTGAATACATCATAGCCTGCTCTCATCTACTGCATTAAAAGGTAATTCAATCTCAGTTGTTAAATGGTAATAGTAATGAAACTCAGGCTTGGACCCTTCCTGATTCAATGAAAAAATAATATTTATTGCTCACATTTCTCTAGCTTTTTATGGTGACTAACTGCTTTTCTGTATGACATGCCATTTGATCCTCAGGACCAATCGTGTGCCAGAAAATGTTTAATAACCAGTTCTCCAGAAAAAAAAAAGTTTACTTCCTAATAATAGCTGCTTACTCATACTTGGAATAGGGCAAAAACATCCATTACTTGGAGACAAAGCTTAAAATACAAATTTGTAATTATGATACACTTTTAGATTTAATGTGCATTGTTAACATTTTCTTTATCAGAGTTTTTTTTTTCTTCTAGGCAATCAACAAAGCAATAAATCAAGCCCTTTTTTGTAACTTTTACTAGTTTCTGAGATGTAAATATTCAAATTGAAAATTTAACATTTGACTTACTATTTGAGCTAACTCTAGCATACCTTTGCTGTGACTATCCTGACAGGTGTATAGTATATTATTATCATTGTTACTTTAGGGATAAGGATCTTATATGATTTCCTCAAAATGACACATAAGGAGTACTAGGCTATCTGCTCAGGTTTTCTACCTCTAAGTTCAGGGATCTTTCTCTTATATCAGACTGCCTAAAAGTGAATACTAATAAGACCCCTCTTATATGTAGGCAGAATAGACAATAATTCTATGGTGAGATTTCCAGTATTCTAGAAAGTTTCCTTATAATGCACCCCCCGCCCACCCTGCAAGCCAACAGACAAACAACAGACTACTCTACTTCCCAATAATATCTGCTTACTGATACTTGGAATAGGGCAAAAGTATCCATTACTTGGCTAATAGAGTATTAAATCGATTCTAGTTAATAAATTGCTAATATCAGATCCTTTTTTGAAATATAGTTTTAAATGGGTCAAGGAGACTAGGGCTTGCTCTGATCACTTGAAAGAAGCATAGAGATGAGAGAAAAGGAGATTCTTTGAGAAGAAGCAAAGAAAAGGGGAAAGAGATCACTTCACAAATATTATTGTGTTTGATATTCACAACAACCCTCAGAAGTGGGTGCTATTGACATCCTAATTTTACAGTTGAGGAAACTGAGGCAAACAGAAGTTAAGTGACTTGCCCAAGGCCACACAACTGGCAAGTGTCTGAAGCAAGATTTAATCGTTTGAATCCTTAATTTATACCATATTATAAACACCTCATTTCACTATTTTGCCTATCTTGGTTATGATTTCTATTATGTGGCTAGAATCTGCCGGCTTCAAAGTATCTGGTATTCCACCTCCAGAAAAAAAAAAAAAGAGTTGATGGCTAGAAAATACCATTCCTGATAGTTGTTGATAGAGCCTACAGAGCTGTCTTTGTACCTAACATATTTAGGTCTCTAATGTTTAGTGGTCATTCAGCTAATCTGAGCATAAAGAAACAGTTTTCTTTGAGAAAGAATGAACCCTTTAGGGTAACAGCATTAAAAAAACTTTTTTTGATCTTTTTACAATTTTTTTTAAACTCTAGACATTCTTGTGGCAAGCTTCAATTTCTCAGGATAATGAAGCAGAAACAATTTTGGCCTTGAGCACGTCCAGGGAGATCAATTGCACCCACCCACTAGATCTTCAAATCTGCCTCACACAGCATGTGCCAAGTTCACCTGCTGCCCTGCCTTAAAGTGGCCTAGGGAAGCAATTCCTCAACTCCTGTGTAGAAAGTTATTGTTAGAGAACAGTAAGAACATTGTAGAATTGATCTCCTACTGGAAAGGCCGGTAATTACTTTTACTAACACTGTAAGAGAGCCATCTAGTAGCAGGAAACAAGAATGCAGTTGGTAGAAGTTTCCTTTACCATTTGGGAATGTAGCACATTCTCTGTATGCTGAAACTCTCAAATTGTGGTTGGGGGTGGGGTGGGGTGGGAGGATACTGTGAGTGAAGTTTCAGCTACATGATTTAACGTGCATGGCAAATTCAGATTCAAGTTTATGCAAAGATTTGAAGTTCCAATATAGTCTTTACCAAGAAAAAAAAAAAGAAATGCACACAGAGGCCAATTTTCTTTCCTGTCTTACCTTAAAATGTGTGCATTCAATTTTCATATCATAAAGTACCAAGGTAGGAAAAAGCCTTTTTGCTCATACAAAATGCAACCAGTTGAATGAAGTTCCCAACTGAGCTTCTTGTAGTTAAATGGGAGTGTATGTATTGTCTACCCCTGCCTGGGTGATGGATAAAAATGTTAACTTATATATGCAATGACATATAATAAATATGACTGTAAATTAATATGAGCCCACAGGTTTAGACTTGAAAGTTAATTTGTTTAGGCCTAAAGGGATCATAGGATCATAAAACAAGAAATCTCTTATATTACTTTAGAGGTCATCCAGTCCACCCTCCACCCTCTCTTCTTTACAAAGGAAAAAATTAAAGCCTGGAGACATACCCTAAGAGCCACATACAGTAAACATCAGAAACAGGAACCAAATCTCAATGTTCTGTCCAGGGCTCTTTTCTCTCTTATGTCATCCTAACAGAAATCAAGAAATGTATTGAGGCTAGAAACACTAATTTCCAGGAAAACTGGATAGGACCAAAGGCGATCATAGATTTTGAGGTGGAAGGGACCTTTAGAGAGATCATTGAGCACAATGACCTAAGGTTTACAGTAGAGAAAAGTAATGGTGAGAGAGATTTTCCCAGTGCCAAAAAACTAATAATTCTCTGAGTCAGAATTCCAACTCAGGTTTATCTGAAAACAAGTTTGGGTTTCTCTCTACTATAAAAAATGAAAATAAAAAACAAAACAACATTACTAAACTTTTAAATATTGATGTCATTGACCTAAACTCTATGAGTCATACATTTTTATCTAATCTACCTAAAGGGTTGAATAACATATTTAAATACATTGATATCTATTATATTTGATTCATTTTTGAAGTACATTTTAGGAAACCACTTTTCAAGAATCTATAAAACATATTTAATATGGATGTGTTAGGCACATGGGTTTTGGTATCAGATCTTTCACCTCTTGGCCTGAGTTATACAAGGAAAGTTCAATTTTTTCAAGCAAGTACCTCTCAGTACCAACTCACTATCATATTCACTGCTATACGAGTCTCATTATTACTTTTGCTTCATATGCTTTTACTGTTTAATTCTGTTGCCAAGGTCAAAATAGACAATTCTTGACTTTGGTCCCAACAGGAAGTCTCATAGTAATTTACCACATTTGTTGAGTCCATTTGTGTGTATGGCTTATGTTTGCATGTGTCTCTTCATCAAAAAAAAAAAAAAGGACACATCCCTATAAGATGCAAACAATAGAATTCTAACATAACATTTAAAGCCATGCACTGCTAGACAAGCTTTACCCTATGGTAAAATATATTTCTTTATACTAGTCCAAAAAAGAGCAATTTCGATAAACCTACAAACATGTTCCCTTAGAGAGTGTGAGGAAATTGTTATTGGCATCTGTTGTTATCAAAATTAGCAGCTTGAGTGTTAAATAAGTCTATTACTTTTGCTTCTATGGAACTGCTACAGGCTGGAGGCTTGTATGCCCATAAAATAAAAGCTAGGTCTTCATCTCTCCTATGATTTCTATTAAATGTCTATAAATCCAAACGGCCTTCTCAGGGGAAGAAGATTACACATTTTATTAAGGAGAGTACAATGAAGGCTGATGATGAGCTTCAAAAGAATGCAGTTTTGTGTAAGAATAGAAAGCACTGCTATTTTGTGCAGGAAATCAATCTACAGTAACCACAGGTACCATGGAAAAGAAACTGCCACTCCAAATTCCTGGTGATGTTTAATTAACTAAAGGTGACCATAAGGTTTGCTGTCATTATTGTGTTCTGAAAACTTGTACTCATTTTGCTGTTGGGTTTTTTTAAGATAAAGAGGCTACAGTGCAACGAGCTTGTCTAGCTGAAATACATTTCCCTTTCTGGGCTACCTCACCCTGCCCCCAACTTGCACATAGATGAGTGGTTTCAGTCCCCAGAGAGCAGCTGCTACCTCGGGTTCTAGGAGTAATCTTGTGGAACTCTTTTAATATTATAGCTCCTAAGTCCCACCAGTATGTTTCCTATTAAAAATCAGCAGTAGAGCCAATTATCTCTAAGTAAATAGCAAAAGTATTTACTAAAGTGGCATAGCAAGTACTGTAACTATAAAATATTCCCTCTATAAACCAGAGGCACAAGTATGCACAGTTTTCATGAGAAGGTGGGCTCAAACTTAGTGTGCCATGATAGTATGGTGCACATATAGGAAACATGAAAAAGGTTATTCAAAACTAGTGGTACACAAGGGCCTATATAATCTTTCTCTCTAGCCCTCACATAGCTCCCCTTAGGTGTTGCATCTCTGCTGAGTAGGTTGTTGCTCCCCTTTATTGTCTCTCTTCTCTACTACCAGAGGTCCTACTTCATGTAACTGCTTCCTAAGTTGGGTAACAGTCTATCTGTATCTCTTTGGAGTATGTCTCTTGCTCCCTGATGGATATACTCTCCTAATTGCACAGTAGCTCACCTTCAAAGCTATATGGTTGATGTTGGAGGAAGAGAGAAAAGAGAGGAATTCCCCCTTATCTCCCTACTGCTTTACAGGTAACCCTTGACTTGTAAGCTCCCTCAGTTAAGATAAAAAAAAAAATTGCCCACACATAACTTAGTTATTTAAAGTCCCTACAGTCATGGCTAGTTTATATGTTTAGCCAATCTTATTCTTCCTTTTTAAATTCAGTCAGAATTCCTTATAATCAATGCATAACACATTGTTAGCACAATAAAATCTTATCATATTTGACTATATTCTCTGATGATCTCAACTGAGTTTAAACCAAGTAGATGACATTCCACCTCTCTTACACAAATATGAAAAAATGTATATCCAAATATACTCAGGACTGAAAGAATATGAACTAATATAACATTTCATATAAGTATAATGGGAGATTAATCAATGAGGGCCTAGTCCTTAGGGCATATGTGAAATTCCCTCTCTGGTATCAATTCGCTGAATAAAAGTTTAGTGATCCATCTTCAAACCAGGAGTGACCAACTAACTAGCACTTGGGAATGACAAGGTTTTTTTTTTATCATTTTTTAATTTTAAAATATATTTAATATTTCATTTTTTTCCCAAATTACCTGTAAATAGTTTTTAACATTCATTTTTTTTTAAATTTTGAGTCCTAATTTCACTTTTTTTTCCTCCCTCTCTTCCCTCCCCCCTCATGGAGAAAGTGAGCTATTTGACATAGGTTATACATATGCAGTCCATATTAGGCATGTTGTGAAAGAGAGCACAGACACCCCTGCGCCCCCCCAAAAAACAAGAAAAATGAAGTTAAAAATAGTATGTTTTAATCTGTATTCAGACTCCATCATTTCTTTCTCTTGAGATGGATAGCATTTTTCACCTAAGTCCTTTGGAATTGCCTTGGATCATTGTATTGCTGAGAATAACCAAGTCATTCATAGTTGATCATTATACAGTATTGTTTTTACTGTGTACAATATTCTCCTGGTTCTGTTCATTTCACTTTATCTCAGTTCATGCAAGTTATTCCAGGTTTTTCTGAGAACATCCTGCCTTTATATATGATTGTCTCATTGTAAGAGTATTCTATTACAATCATATATCACTACTTGTTCAGTCATTCCATATTAGATGGGCATTCCCTCTATTGCCAATTCTTTGGCATCACTAAAAGAGCTACTATAAATATTTGAATACATATAGGTCTTCCCCCCTTCCCTTTTTAAAATTGCCTTGGGACATATACCTAGTAGTGGTATTGCTGGATCAAAGGGTAGGTACAGTTTCATAGCTCTTTAGGAATAGTTCTAAATTGCTCTCTAGAATGGTTGAATCAGTTCACAGCTCCACCAACAATGCATCAATGTTCTAATTTTCTCACATCCCTTCCAACATTTGTCAATTTCCTGTTCTGTCATATTAGCCAATCTGATAGGTATAGGGTAGTAGCTCAGAGTTGTTTTAATTCGCATTTCTTTAATCAATTAGTGATTCAGAATATTCCTTCGTATGACTTTAGATAGCATTGATTTCTTCATCCGAAAATTTCCTGCTTATATCTTTTGACCATTTATCAACTGAGAAATGGATCTAGTTTTTTTTAAAATTTGACTCAATTTTATTTTATATATTTGAGAAATGAAGCCTCTCTATCATATATACTTGCTATAAAATTTTTTCATAGCTTTGATTACTAACTGCATTTTTCTCTATCCTATCCCCCCCATTTATCCTACTCTCTTTTCTTTCATCCTGTCTATACACAAAAGTGTTTTACTTCTGATTACCATATGCTCCAATATCTTCCCTCCCTTCTATCAGCCACCCCCCCCCCTTCTCTATCTCCTTTCCCTCTTCCTTCCTAATTTTCTGTAGGGTAAGATAGATTTCTATACCTAATTGAGTGTGTATGTTATTCCCTCTTTGAACCAAATGTAATGGAAGTAAGGTTCAAACATTTCCCCAGCCATCTTACCACCTCTCTGATATTCCCATCCACTGTAAGAGCTCTTTTGATTTTCTTTAATGTGAAATAATATACCCTATTCAAACTCTGTTTCCCCTCCTCTCAGTGCATTCTTCTTTCTCATTCCTTAACTTTATTTTTTTAGATATCATCCTATCATATTTAACTCACATCCATGCCCTCTATCTACATATACTCCTTCTAATACCCTAATAATAATAAAGTTCTTAGGAGTTATGTGTCATTTTTGTATGTAGGAAACTAACCTTATTAGTTTGACTTTATTAGATCTGACAAAGGAGTTTAATTGGCTTCAGAGTTTAGTGCCATCATCAAGGCTCTTGACTCTAAGGATAATTAGAAAACTTGCCATTATCACCCAGCCCCTTAGCATCTTATGATTATGAGAAGAGTCATCAAGTCTCCATGTGTTGGATTGGGAATATCATAAGTTCCAAAGACAGGGCTACCATTGGGGAAATTAAAATAAATTCTTCTTCCCTACATTATTTTTTCTGTTAATCATATTCCTATTTTCTTTGTCACAAAGCCTAAAAATCCTCAGAAACACCTTCTTCAATCTTATTGTAGTTGAAATTATTTTTATAACACCTACAAGTATCAATGTGTATTGATTGATATATTCATCTCCCCTTCTCCTCCTAAAGAAAAATCATTTAATATCACAGAATAAAATAAGAAAAAAAAAAACAGGAGCCACAGAATATGTGCAGAGCTACTCTGCCTGCTTCTGGACAGGAATAAAGGCCCCAGGTACTCTGGTTATAAAGAAACAATTCCTTTGTCAGATGCTGAGCAGGAAGCATTGACTAAGCTTGACTTAGTTAAGCTTTACAAAGTTGTGACCTCTCAGTCTCTATTATTCCTAAAAGCAGCTTCTTACTGGACTATTTGAGTTTACCTCATGAGGGTGGAGGATAGGTTAGTACTTCCCTCAAAACCCTTGCTGGCAGCAGAGCCAAGATGGCCACATGAAAACAGCATCTTATCAGAGCTGTCCCACAAGCTCTGTCAGATACATGTAAAAAGTGAATCTGAGCCGATTTGAGAGAGTTAGAAACCATGAGCAGTCTGAGTGGGGCAAATTTCCAAGCCAAGAGAGTCTGAAAGGCCAACAGGACAAATCTGTAGGCTGGGGGAGCACTTGGCATGTAGACCTGCTCCAGACAGCACCAAAGCTGAAGAAGCTGCTGAAACCAACCAGCGAGACAGACTGGGAGAAAACTGGGAGCCCAAAATTGGTGGAGATCCCCAGGCCTCCTGATGGGAGTCTGTGGTAGGGACAAGAGGCAGCAACACAGCACCACCGGCCCTGAGACATCAACTCCTGAGGCTTGCAGCCCAAAGGTATGAAATGTGTCTTCTTGAACTTCTGGGAGATATAGTGGCCAAGTAAACAGCTCTAATCCCTGCCCCCTGACCCAGAGAATTCCTCAGGAAAAAAGCGCTGGAATAGAGGAGACAGAAGTGGGGCTTCAGTGGTCAAGAAGTGGGAGTTCCTGAGTCCCAGAGGGGCAGAGCCAGCAGGGGTCGACACCAGGAGCCCGGACATACCCTTGCACTCCCAGGGGAAGTGGCAGACAGCAGAACAAACAACAAATAGCTGAGACCATTGCTGAAGAGCAACAGTGCTGGAGAGCAGGGGAAAAGGAGACTTCAGGAAGCCAGACCCCTCCCCCACACCACAGGAAACTGAAGGTTCTAATACGCAAAGCAAGTAACTAGACTCACAGTCCCCAGAAGAAGAAACCTGGGACAGAGAGCCCTGAGCCCCAAAAGCAGAAATTTATTGTAAAGCCAGGGAAAAGCTAACCAACATGAAGAAGAACACAAAAAAACCAAGGACCATCAATTCTTTTTATTGAGACAGGCATGATCAAAATAACAATTTGGAAGAGGATAGCCACGACACTGTACCCACATCTGATACCTCAAAAGGGAATGTGAACTGGTCTCAAGCCCAAAAAGCATTACTGCAAGAGCTAAAGGAGGATTTTAAAAACCAGATTAGGGAGGTAAAAGAAAAATGGAAAAAATGGAAAAAAAAATCCACTGATGAAATCAAGTCCTTAAAGAATAAGATTGGTGAAATGGCTACAGAGATTCAGAATCTAAATAGAAAAAATGACACCCTAAGAGGTAAAATCAACCAATTGGAAAAGGAGACTCAAAAGCAAAATAAAGACAGCAACTCATTAAAAATTAGAATTGACCAAGTGGAAGCTAATGACTCCATGAGGCATCAAGAAGTAGTTAAACAAAATGTAAAGAATGAAAAAATAGGAAAAAAAGTGAAATATCTGATTGGAAAAACAACTAACCTGGAAAATAGATCAAGGAGGGACAATTTAAGAATTATTGGTCTACCAGAAATCTACGATGAAAAAAAGAGCCTTGACAGTATCTTCGAAGAAATTATCAAAAATAACTGCCCAGAGGTCCTAGAACCAGATGATAAAATAGTCATTGAAAGAATCCACCAGTCATCCCCTGAAAGAGATCCCCAAATGAAAACACCATAAAATATTATAGCCAAATTTCAGAATTACAAGGTCAAGGAGAAAATGCTGCAAGCAGCCAAAAAGAAACAATTCAAATATCATGGAACTAGAGTCAAGATCATGCAGGATCTCTCAGCTTCTACATTAAATGACAGGAGAAATTGGAATATGATATTCCAAATGGCAAAGGAGCTCGGACTACAACCAAGGATCAACTACCCAGCAAAATTAAACATAATTTTTCAGGCAAGGAGATGGACATTCAATGAAATAAGGGAATCCCAGACCTTCCTGATGAAAAGGCCAGAACTCAATGGAAAATTTGATCTTCAAATACAAAACTCAAGAGAGACATAAAAAGGTAAACAGTGGGATTAATCCCCACAAACCTTATTAATCAATAAGGGCAAATTATCAACATCTTCATATAGGATTATATCATCTTATATAGATATATATGCCAATCTTGAGAATAGTGCATCATGACAATTGAAAGGAATACACATAGACTGTGGATTTCTGAATAAAGTAACTTATATAAGGATAAAAAACATAATTAGGAGATGTAAGGGGAGGGTTATGGGAGAAGGGGTAAGGAGGTAGTAGAAAAGGGTAAATTATATCAAATGAGGAGACACAAAAACACATTATATTAGAGGGAAAGAAGGGAGGGAGAAGAGTAGTATTTGAGCTTTACTGTCATTGGATTTGGTTAAAGAAGGGAATAATATACCCTGATAAGTATAGAAATCCAACTTGTCTTACAGGCAGTAGGAGGGGATAGGGGAAAAAGGGAGGGGGGTGGTCTGAAGGGAAGGAAGAAGTAGCAAGTGGAAAACAGTAAAGATAAAGGAGGGGAATCAAGAGGGAGGGTAAACTGAGGAAGGCGTCAGTCAAAAGCAAAACTCTGTTGAGGAGTGGAAGGGGAAAGGGAGAATAAAAGCATAAATGGGGGAAATAGGATGGAGAAAAAGACAGAGATAGAAATCATAGGTGTGGATGTGAATGGGATGAACTCTCCCATAAAACAGAAGCACATAGCAGAATGGATTAAAAACCATAATCCTACAATATGCTGTTTACAAGAAACACATTTGAAACAGGGGGATACACACAGGGTAAAGGTAAAAGGCTGCAGTAAAATATATTGTACTTCAGCTAAAGTAAAAAAAAAAAAAGCAGGTGTAGCAATCCTAATCTCAGACAAAGCAAAAGTAAAGATAGATTTAATTAAAAGAGATAAGGAAGGACACTACATCCTGCTAAAAGGCACCATAAACAATGAAGCAATGTCATTGTTTAACATATATTCACCAAGTGGTATGGCATACAGATTCTTAGAGGAGAGGTTAAGGGAGTTACAGGAAGAAATAGACAGCAAAACCATAATAATGGGAGCCCTCAACCTCTGCCTCTCCGAACTTGATAAATCTAACCTCAAAATAAATAAGAAAGAAGTTAAGGAGGTGAACAGAATTTTAGAAAAGGCAGATATGATAGACCTATGGAAAAAACTGAATGGGGATAAAAAGGAATATATTTTCTTCTCAGTGGTACATTGCACATACTCAAAAATTGACCATGTACTAGGGCATGAAAACCTCACAATCCAGTGCAGAAAGGCAGAAATAGCCAAAGCATACTTTTCAGATCATGATGCAATAAAATTTATTTGTAATAAAGAACTACATAAAAATAAGCTAAAAATTAATTGGAAACTAAATCATCTAATTCTAAAGAACGAGTGGGCCAAAAAACAAATCAGAGAAACAATTAATAACTTCATTCAAGAGAATGACAATAATAAGACAACGTACCAAAACTTAAGGGATGCAGCAAAAGCAGTTCTTAAGGGAAGTTTTATATCTCCAAATGCTTACATGAATAAAATAGAGAAAAAGGAGATCAATGAATTGGGCATGCAAATGACAAATTTAGAAAAATAACAAATTGAAAATCCCCAATTAAATACCAAAGTAGAGATACTGAAAATCGAAGGAGAGATTAATAAAATTGAAACCAAGAAAACTATTGAATTAATAAATAAAACAAAGAGCTGGTTTTATGATAAAAAAACAATAAAATTAATAAACCTTTGGTCAATTTGATTAAAAATGAAAAAAATCAAATTACCAGTATCAAAAATGAAAAGGGTGAATTCACCTCTAATGAAGAGGAAGTCAGAACAATAATTAGGAATTATTTTGCCCAATTGTATGCCCATAAATTTGACAACCTTAGAGATATGGATGAATATCTACAAAAACATAAACTGCCCAGACTAACAGAGAAGGAAGTGAAATTTCTAAATAACCCCATCTCAGAAAAAGACATTGAACAAGCCATCAATGAACTCCCTAGGAAAAAATCTCCAGGGCCAGATGGTTTTACATGTGAATTTTATCAAACATTTAAAGAACAATTAATTCCTATATTTTATAGACTATTTGGGAAAATAGGGGAAGATGAGTCCTACCAAATTCTTTTTATGACACAAATATGGTATTAATACCCAATCCAAGAAGAGTCAAAACAGAGAAACAAAATTAGAGACCGATTTCCCTAATGAATAGTGATGCAAAAATTTTAAATAAAATATTATCAAAAACATTGCAGCAACTTATGATGAGAATTATACACTATGAAGAGGTAGGATTTATTCTAGGAATGCAAGGCTAGTTCAATATTAAGAAAACTATCAATATAATTGATCATATCAACAAAAACTAGCAGAAACAATATGATCATCTCAATAGATGCAGAAAAAGGCTTTGACAAAATACAACACTCACTCCTATTAAAAACACTGGAAAACATAGCAATAAATGGAGCCTTCCTTAAAGTTATAAATCATGTCTCCCTAAAACCATCAACTAGCATTATTTGTAATGGGGATAAGTTAGATGCATTCCCAATAAGATCAGGGGTTAAATAAGGATGTCCATGTTAGCTGTAGCAATAAAAGAAAAAAAAATTGAAGGAATTAGAATAGGCAAAGAAGAAGCTAAATTATCACTTTTTGCAGATGATAAGAGGATTTCCTTAAAGAATCCTAGAGAATCAAGTAAAAAACTACTTGAAATAAATAATAAACAACTTTAGCAAAGTTGCAGGATATAAAATAAACCCACATAAATCCTCGGCATCCCTATACATTACTAACAAAGCCCAACAGCAAGAGATAGAAAGAGAAATTCCATTCAAAGTTACTGTAGACACTATAAAATATTTGGAAGTTTATCTGCAAGACAAACCCAGCACCTATATGGACATAATTATGAAACACTTTTCACCCGAATAAAGTCAGACCTAAATAAATGGAAAAATATCAGTCGCTCATGGTTAGGCCAAGCTAACACAAAAAAATGATAATTTTACCTAAATCAATCTATCTATTCAGTCCCCTACCAATCAAACTACCAAAAAATTATTTTACATAGCTGGATAAAATAATAACAAAATTTTTCTGGAAGAACAAGACATCCAGAATATGCAGGGTATTAATGAAAAGAAATACTAGGGAAGGTGGCCTATCCATACCAGATATTAAACTGTGCTACAGAGCAGCAGTCATCAAAACTACCTGGTACTGGCTAAGAAACAGAGTCGTGGATCAGTGGAATAGGATAGGTACACAAGAGGGAGGAGTCAACAACTATAGCAATCTACTCTTTGATAAGCCCAAAGAGGCCAGCTTCTGGGCTAAGAATTGACTACTTCACAAAAAACTGCAGGGAAAATTGGAAAATGGTAGGGCAGAAACTGGGCATAGACCAATATCGTACACTATATACCAAAATAAAGTCAAAATGGGTTCATGATTTAGGAATAAAGGCTGATACTATAAGCAATTTGGGAGTGCAAGGAATAGTTTACCTGTCAGATTTATGGGAAAGGGAAGAATTCATGACCCAACAAGAGATAGAGAGCATTACAAAATGCAAAATGGATAATTTTCATTATGTTAAATTGAAATGTTTTTGTATAAAAAAAAGCCAATGCAACAAAGATTAGGAGGGAAGTAGAAAATTGGGAGAAAATCTTGACAACCAGTATATCTGATAAAGGCCTCATCTCTAAAATATACGGGGAACTGAGCAAAATTTATAGGAATACCAGTCATTTCCCCAATTGAGAAATGGTCAAAGGATATGAACAGGCAGTTTTCAGAGAAAGAAATTAAAGATATCTATAGGCATACGAAAAAATGCTCAAAATCACTACTGATTAGAGAAATGCAAATCAAAACAGTTCTTAGGTACAACATCTCTCCTGTCAGATTGGCTAAAACGACAAAACAGGAAAATGATAAATGCTGGAGGGGATGTGGGAAAATTGGAACATTGTTACATTGCTGGTGGAGTCGTGAACTTATCCAGTCATTCTGGAGAGCAATTTGGAACTATGCTCAAAAGGCTATAAAAATGTTCATACCCTTTGACCCAGCAATACCACTTCTAGGGTTGTATCCCAAAGAAATCACACAAGTGGGAAAAGGACCCATGTGTACAAAAATATTCCTAGTGGCTCTTTTTGTAGTCGCAAAGAATTGGAAATCAAGGGGAGGCCCATCAATTGGGGAATAGCTGAACGAGTTGTGGTATATGAAGGTAATGGAATACTATTGTGCTATAAGAAATGGGGATGATACGTACTTCATAACAACCTGTAAGAACCTACATGATATAATACTCAGTGAGGGGAACAGAGCCAGGAGAACATTATACACAACCACAGATATATGGATTCTGTGACGGCTAACCCTGATAGACTTTGCTCTTCTCTGCAACACAAGGTGCAAAGACAACTCCAAAGGACTCATGATGGAGGATGCTATCTACATCCAAAGAAAGAACTATGGAGTCTGAATGCAGAATGAAGCACACTTTATGCTTGCTTTTTTCCCCCTTTTTTTCTCTTTTCATTTTTGGGGTTTTTTTTTGGTTCTGTTTCCTCTTTCTCATGATTCATTCCATTGGTTATAATTCTTCTTCACAACTTGACTAGTGTGTTATACATAGAAGATACATCTGATTCCATGCTGTCTGGGGGAGGGAGGTGCAGAGGGGAGAAAGAAAACCTGGAACTCAAAATTATGTAGAACCTAGTGTTGTAAACTAAAAATAAAAACTCTCAAAAAACCCCTCGTTTGCAGCATGAAAACCTCTTACAGATGGTAGTTATGGTAGGAGGACTCAACCAGTTTAGTTTGAGCCTGACTCTATGGCTGATTGATTATTCTGCCCTGCATTTCCTTTCCTGATTACAAGTGATTTAATAATCTCATATTGAGCTTGTTATGCACTAAAACCCTCTGATATTTTTGAAGGACCCAGCTGTATAGACATGCTTCTCCCTTCTTCAACTTGTGAAACTGATTTTTTTGACTGGGAATGGTGGTGCATATTTGTAATTGCTGCTCCTGGGGAGACTGAGGCTGATGGATTACTTAAGATTTGGAGTTCTGAGCTACTGTGGGTTAAGCTGATTAGATGTCCACACTAAGTCCAGAATCAATATACTAAACCCCAGGGAAAAGAAAGTTAATGAGGGCACTGGACTGCCTAAGGAGAATTGAACTGGCCCAGGTCAGAAACAGGGTTCCTGCGTTGTAGTGAGGTTAGGCTCATGAGTGCCTACTGAACTTCTGTTCGAGACAGGGACACAGTCTTAAGCAGGAAAAAAAGGAGGGGGAGGTTGATATCCAGATGTGACACTTTACTTCTATCTCTATCCGATCTCATCCTTTTATATTCACCTAATGCTTTAATCTCTCAAGGGATCTTTTTTGTTCTGGTCTGTTATTCAATGAATTATTCCCCCAGCTTTGTGTCATCTGCAAATTACATTAGCATGACATCTATAGTTTCATTGAACTTGGAGTGGGATCAGCAAGGTCCTACCTTTCCCCTAGAGCAATGAGGCCCTATCCTTTCCCACATATGCTGAGGAGGCAACTACTTCCCCCATATGGTGAGTAGGCAACTTCATCTATAGTAACCCACCCTATCACCAGTGACCTTGTGGTCAAGGGACTTTCCCAAGGCTGCACAAGCACAATGAGCCTTCTCACTGCCTGATAGTAACTTCTGTTATGTCAAAGTCATCATAAACATTTTATGAATGTGATAATGAAGGGACTCCAGAGAGTGAAAGTATGGCTGTTACATGATGGCCACCCAGAAGACCCAGTAAGCACAGGTACAATAAGTCTTTTTGCTTGTATTGCACAAAGATTATATTGTCCCAGCAAATTTCCCCAAGTCACTCCCCCTTCAGCTCCAATATGAGCAATTCTCTATTCCCCTTCCACCTAACCAACCAGTCTCCTGACACTGCTTGGTTCCATTTGCTTTTCCAACAATAAAACTTCACCCACTGAGAAACTAATCTGGCTCTCAGGTAATTTTTACCCTTTGAACTTGCTCTTCCACTGCAAACTCACTGATAAATCTATGAAACATCACAGGGACAAACATAGATCCCTGGGCTAATCCATTGAATACCTTCTCATATGTTAATCCTAAATGATTCACAACTCTGTTTTGAGTCCAGCCAGTCAATTAGTTTTGAATACATATGTTTATCTTTCATCTCCAGTGCTTCTTAAACTGTGGTCTGGAACTACAGTTTAAGATATGAGGTTGAGACCCACAGCTGAAGAAACACTGAAGGAGTCTCAAGTAGAAAAAGTTTAAGAAGCCCTGAATTTCTAAGCCATATCTTTTCACTTTATCCTCAATAATAGTAGGAGATGCTTTATGAAAAGTTGTGCATAAATCCAGATAAAAGACATTTCCAACATTAATGGTTTAGTGATCTTTTCTAAAAAAAAGAAAAGAAGTTAAGTCTGGAATGACTGGTTTTTGATGAAGCTATGCTGGCTCTTTGCAAAGATCATTTACCTGTCTAAATGTACACTAGCTATCTCTTTAGTACACTAGCTATCTCTTTATCTCTTTAGAATTTTCTAAATCATTGACCTATAAGTCAATAGGATCTATAGCCACTATTCTTCAGTTTTTGAAAATTGAAGAAAAGAGTTTCCTTGTCCAATAGGCAATTGACTCTTCCATTTTCCACATCATTTTGTCAGTGACATTGACTTCACAACAACTCTCAATTCTTTCTTTACTTCTGGAGTTAGATTACTTGGACAGGTGATTTTAATTAACTACAACTAGGTGCTCTCTTACCAACGCTTTAATTATCTTAGGGATCAGCTTCCTATCAGTCATTTTTTGTTCTAAAATTTGCAAAGTAAAGGCCATTCTCTTTTGCAGTCAGAGAAACAAAATAAAAATTAAGCAGTCTCATCTTCTCTCTGCTCTCAATTATCTTGGGAAGAAGAAGAAGAAGAAGAAGAAGAAGAAGAAGAAGAAGAAGAAGAAGAAGAAGAAGAAGAAGAAGAAGAAGAAGAAGAAGAAGAAGAAGAGAAGAAGAAGAAGAAGGAGAAGAAGAAGAAGAAGAAGAGAAGAAGAAGAAGAAGAAGAAGAAGAAGAAGAAGAAGAAGAAGAAGAAGAAGGAGGAGGAGGAGGAGGAGGAGGAGGAGGAGGAGGAGGGGAGGAGGGGGAGGAAGGAGGAGGGGGAGGAGGAGGGAGAGAAGGAAGGAAGGAAGGAAGGAAGGAAGGAAGGAAGGAAGGAAGGAAGGAAGGAAGGAAGGAGAAAACACTTTTTTATTGTTAGTTTTAGCTTTCTTTGTTAATCTCATCTCATTCTGAGTTTTAGGACTCCTGGAATTATTTACCAGAAAGGTGCTGTACTCTTATATTCATTCTATGTTATCTTGACTTGTGTCTATGTATTGGTAATTAAGGTGGGACTTTAATTTTTTTACTGTTTTCCCTTTTGGGGGTCCTTAATTCCCATCATAGATACTGGAGCACTATTCAGCAGAATCATCTCTTTTCTGGGATGAGGCCCATCCTTCTAGTAGTGAACTCAACTCTTCCCTTCTGCTGCCTCACAACCACTCATGAGATACATATTCTTAGTAACAGACTAGAGAAATCATTATGATATCATTGTTCATGTATGGACTAGATAGAACAGTACAACGTTTTCCTCTGCATCATTTTATCATTTGAGGATATTTCATTTTAACTCCATAGGTCAACATTTTTTTCTTAAAACATAGGTCTGACTATGTCATTCCTCTACTCAATGGTTGGTTGCTGTTTTGTGCTTGAAGTGGACCAAATTGACATCATTATGTCAGGGTCAAGGTGCAGTGTGTCTGACTGTGACTGATCAGACCAAACATAAGTTCAGAAGGTTCTGCCACAGATCAGGCACAAATAGTCCATATATACATTTGGAGTAGAGATATCTCTAAATTTGCTCATCTCATGTTTCTTTGGGTCTACTTCAATTCTGCTTCATTCGTAGAGCCTTCTTTGATGTGGGTATGCCACACTGGGCAGTCCTGTGCCAGTGTCTGCCATGTCTCATAATCAATTCCAAAGTTCTTCAGATCTTGTGAGTGTCCTTGTGCCATTTCTTCTGACTTCCAGGTGAGCTCTTGCCTTGTGTGAGTTCTCCATAAAAGCCTTTTAGGCAAACATGTTTGTCATTTGAATAACATGGCTAGCCGATTACAGCTGCACTCTCTACAGTAGAGTCTGAATGTTCAGCAATCCAGCTTGAGGAAAGAACTCAATGACCAGTACTTTATTTTGCCAGGCAACCTTCAGAATCTTCTATGACAATTCAAATGGAAGCAATTCAGTTCCCTGGTATGGTGCTGGTATATTGTCCAGGTTTCACAGGCATACAATAATGAAGTCACCACAATGGTTCTGTAGACTTTCAGTTTGGTAGGCAGCCTAATACTTCTTCTCTACCATACTTTTCTTTGGAGCATTCCAAACATTGAACAAGCTTTGGCAACAGATGCTTCAACCTCATCATCTAAATGTATATCTCTAGAAAGTATACTGTCGAGGTAAATGGATTTATCCATAGCATTAAAAATTTCTCCATTTACTGTAACCAATGGCTCCACATATGGATAGTATGGTGCTGGCTTGTGAAAAATCTCTGTTTTTTTTGGTGTTAATTATCAGGTCAAAATTTTCACAAGAGGCAGAGAAGTGATCTATAGACTGTTGCATCTCATCCTCATAGACCGCATTGAGTGCACAATCATCTGTGAACAAAAAGTCACATACCAACACTCCTTGCATTTTAGTCTTGGCTTTTAGGTTTTTCCAGTTAAAGAATTTACCATCAGTGTGGTATGCGATGTTCTTCCTCACTGAAAGTATCCTACAACATTGCTGAAAACATCATGCAAAAAGCATGGGAGCAAGCACAGGGCCCTGCTTTACTCCATTGGTGACTGGGAAAGCACAAGAGTATTGTCCATTTTCTCCCCATGCAAACATGCTATCATGAAACTGGCATGCAATACTCATGAACTTCTCTGGGCAACCAAATTTTACCTGATTTTCCATATGCCCTCATGACTGAGATTATCAAAGGCTTTGCTCAGATTAATGAACATTGTATACAGACCTCTGTTTTGCTCATGGCATTTCTTCTGGAGTTGTTGGGCAGCAAGCACCATACTAAATGTTTCTCAATCCTTTTTGAAGTCATGCTAGTTCTAGGGTAGATGACCATGTTCCAGGTGAAGGATCAGCCTATTAAGTAGGATTCTGGCATGAATCTTGCTGGCAATGACTAAGAGAGAGACCCCATTGTGATTGTCACAGGACAATCTAGTTCCCTTTCCTTTATAGAGATGAAAACAAAGGCATCCTGAAACTCCTGAGGGGTAACCTCCTCTTGCCATACAAAACAGAAGATTCTAGTCAGCTTTTATATGAGCAGTGGACCCCTGCCATGTAAATTTCAGCTGGAATAGAATCAGCACCAGGCAATTTGCCACATGAGAGGAGCCTAATGGCATTCAAAACCTCTTCTTTAGTTCGAAGTTTGGCAAGAGAGGAATTGACTTCAGCTGAGCTATGTAGTCAGTGGATTCAGCAATGATTGATGATGGTCTGTTGAGAACTCTGTGGAAGTGTTCAGCCCATCTCTCCAAGATAATTTCCTTATCATTAATCAACGTGACTCCATTAGCACTGAGTAGTTGAGATGCACCAGAGGTGTTTGTCCGGTAAATATCCTTCAGGACATCATAAAAGTGCTTTGGATTGTTACTCTCAGTGTAAAAAATTGGATTTCATCTGCTGTCTTACTCAGGTAGGAATCCTGCATCTCTCTAAGTTTCACTTATACTTTACTGCCTTCTTAGAGATGGAGAAATCCTCCTGCTGGTAAACCCTGTGGAGTTCTTGTTTTTAATTTAGAAGCTTCAGAATTTCCACCCAATATGTTTGTCAAATCAATCTTGATGATTGTGAGTGTGCTCTGGCAGAGATGAGTAAACGTGGTTCTATACATCAAATCTCTGAAAACTGCTTACTCCTCTTCTGCTCCACTGTTGCCAACCATGTATTGGTTCAGCTTTACCTCTAAGATAGCAATAAACTGTTCATGCATGGAGAAGCATCCCAATCTGTTGACATTAACTCTTCTGGTACTTGTCTTACCTTGGGGCCACCACTTTTTCACATTTATTCATTTTAAAAAAATTGATAGAATAAAACAAGCATTTCTGTAATATAGTATAATACAAAAGATGATTGCACGTGAAAGTGCAGATCTGTTATGTACCACTTGCAATTCCTTTTAAGTAAATAAGTTGAATACAAATTTTTGCTTTGAGAGGTTATTATCAGTCCACCGCTCTGTACCATGCCTCCCCTTCATCAATCTCACATCCTCTTTGTCTCTTCTCCTCACAATGACATCATCTGTTAAATGCCAATGTTTGCTGAGATGGTGCATTCATGAAGTTTTATTGAATTTAGGCAAATGGAAGACTGTTAGTGATGAGGTCATGAGACTCAGAAGTCTTCAGTAGTAAATGACTGTTGCTATTGATTTTTCCAACTCTATTCCTCCCACTCTGAGCCATGTCTGTTAGTCTGTGCCTACACTAGCATTAAAGTCATGCAGAATCATAAGCTTGTCCTCTTTTGGCACATTGATAATGAAGGTCTATAGGTTTTATAAAATTTTTCTTTGACTTCATCAGGATTTAACATGGCGGGAACATATACACTAATGATTGTGGCATGGTGCTTCCCTGCAAGTGGGAATTATATTCATGAGCTTGCCATTCACTCCTATTAGAAGGCATACGAACTTGTTGACTAGATTACTTTTGTTTGAGAAACCTGTGTCAGCTTCACAATGCTCCCTGTCACCATGACCGGTCCAGAAAGATGAGTATCTAGCTTCGACTTCAATTTAGCCTTCTTTGGCCAGCCTTTCTTCACTCAGGGCCACTATTTGGATGACATATTCTAAGAATGATTGGTCAAGTTTAAGGTCTACTGAATTTCATGTTGTCCATAAGCATGTGACATTCCATCTACTAATGATGAGTAGAATCATTTTCACAAGTTTTTGTACATTTTCTTGTCTTTTTATAAAATGTATGTACTTATTTACCTATCTACCTATTTGTTTGTTTTTATTTTGACTACAGGTTAGGATCCCTGCTTGCTGTGGCAAACAGGCCAGGGTTGGGTGAAGCAGACAATTATTAAGGCATTTTTTTTCTAGCCACTACCTCATGGCTAGGAGGTGAGCAGTATGGTACTTACAAGAAACTGCTCAAATACTCAGAAGGCTGCCAAATCCCTCTGTTGCTCCAGTCTAATGAGACTACAACCCTATGACCCAGGCCACCTGTGTGAAGGCTTGTGACTACAGATCCCAGTGTGTGTAAATCTGCTGCATGATCACTTGCTTGTCATAACAGGATTTTGAGGTAGTTAAATCTGGTAAAATGATATAGATGATGTCTTTTGATTACCACATAAATTGAATTTAAGTGAGGTGGAGTTGTGCAAAGTCATTGGCCTCCATGAAATCCAGTGGCAAGACAAAAGTCAAGACAACTGTCAATGACTCAAGATGTAGTGCATGACCTTGGTGTCTTTGATATTTGACCAAGCTCTAAGTGCCCCGCAGTGCGTGCCTCAGCTGGTGCCCCACAGTGTCTGCCTTAGCCACCTTCATGACCATTAGAACAAATTGTTCTTATTTATTCATTCTGCTGGGGGAAGTTTTCACATGCTTGGTACAGACACCCCCCTTACTCACCAACAGGTTTGAGTTCCTTTGTTTACTCTCAACCTGGTTTAGCCCTTCTACTGAAATGGTTTCTGGGATTAAGGTTACTACACATGCTATAGCTTCTTGGAGCCACAGGCAAGAGCTGGGTAGCCAGTGGACATCAGTGAAAGTAGCCCTGAAAAGGGCTTGGCAGCCCTCTCACCAGAAGTACTAGTTTTCCTTGAACATTTGTACACCACGCCCTCTCCTCATTAAACTCATGTGGATCCCTACTGTCTTCAGAATCAAATGCAAAATCCTCTCTTTGACAATTAAAATCCTTTGTAACCAAGACCTCTCCTATGATTCCAGTCTTTTCATACCTTATTCCCTACCCCACTTACTCACAATCCATTTATGGTTGCACTAACAAGTCATTCCATCTCTCAGCTCCAGGCATTTTCTTTGCCTGCCTTGATACCTGAAATACTCTCCCTCCTCATTTTAGTCTATTGACTTCCACGGTATCCTTTAAATTCCCAAGTAGAATCCCATCTTCTGCATGGGGCTTTTTCCAGTCCCTTTTAATTCTAGTTCTTTCCTTCTCCTTTTTACTTTCTATTTATTCTGCACATAGATTATTAACATGTATTTGTTTGCTATTGTTTTCCTCATTAAATTATAAATTTTTTGATAATGGGAACTGCCTTTTCACTCTTTTTGTATCCTGGGATTTAGTACTACTGTCATATAGTAGGCACTCAGAAATGTTTATTGGTTGATTATAATCAACACAAAAGATAATTACTAAGTATAAACTCAAATAAGAGGTACATATTAAGATAAACAGAAAGGAGGTGCCACACAAGGTCAAGCAAACCACTACCACCATCTCTACCCCCCTTGGGCTTTGAGATAGAATGGGACCCTGAGACCCAAAATTGAGAATAGTAGTGACCCTCCCCACGTTGCTTCAAGCATGAGTTTGGTAGCCATCACTGAGGGAAGCAATCATTCTGGAGACTGTGTCCACTTTCCTTGTTAGCAACAATAGCAATTACTTACCAAATGTCACTATCACATTGGTAAGTCCAAGGGTTCTGAGAGTATCAGTAAGTCCACCCCATAACAGTAAATTTGCTTCTAGACCAACCACTCTAGCTATTACCATGGCAGATAACCCATGTGGCAATTTTGATCTCCAGCAATGGAGCGCCTGTTTTCTCAGTAGCAAAAAATATCAAAGATCCATATAATAAAGTCCTTGCCACCAAAGTCCTTGGCACTATCAAATGGTTTCACATCGGTGATGGACATGATAATCAGTAGAAATCACATTAAGTATGTTCATTAACATCTGTTTTCCCACTCTACCTTAAGAACATTTTTCTTCCTTTTTTAAAAAAATCTTATCTGAATTCTATTTTTGCTATCTTCCACAAAAGAATTTGAGCTCCTTTTGAGCAATGGAACTGTTATTCTTCTTTTCTATCTGTGTCCCCAGCCCTTAGCACAGAGCTTTGTACATAGGAAGGGCTTAATAGATGGCTTTTAATTCATCCATTTATCTCGCATAGATGCAGGTATTTATGAACATACATTTTATATGTATACGCATTATGTATATATAGATGTCTAGTTAATATATTGGGATTGCTTTCCATACTATTTTGTCCGGCATTTGGGGGATATTTGCTAACTCCTAGCAAAATAATTCTATTACTTTATTCTTTAAGATGGCAGCAGCAAGGCATTCAGAACACTGAGTAAAACAAATTGTAAGTAAATTCACATCAGTAATGAAAGTCTTATACATTTTGAGATATATTCTATAAAGGCTTTTAATGTAGATGAGTTCATCCTTCAATATCCCCCTTAATTTTTAAAGACTACTATCAAGGCAGTGACATAACTACCTTAGGCTGAATGATTTTTAAGAATAATCAGCAGTTTTATCCAAATAATTGCATAATTTTAATATTACATAATATGTCTGTGCATATGTATATGTATACATATATGCATGTATATGCATGTATGTACATACACATATGTCTGTGTGTGAGCAAATGCACACATATATGTCAATCTTTTGGTAGCACTCTAAAAATTGAGGAGAATAGAGAATAAGTATAGATAAACTCAGCTATAGTAAATGATTTTGTAGACATTTAACGTATATAAATATATACATACACACATCACATGTATGTGTATAAATATGCATTATCTGTGTATACTATGTACTCATGGTTGAGTTCTTTTGTGCCCAGCAAATAATCATACTGTTTCTTTCTTTTGTTGCTTTCATGTTGAGTAAAGATTTGCTCTTCCTGGAGATGTGGTCATAGAAACTTGGTGGTCTAGAAGTATCTGACCGAAAGCAGAGAAGTATTACCCACAGCTCTGCAGGTTCCTCTACATGTCTGAATTGAAATGACATCTATAAATTAACTGTGGCCATAAGAGACTAACTGGATCAGGATGCAGTATGCTCTGGAACAGTATTGGACCAATTGATAGTAAAGGAAAGTAATGGTGTGCAGAATTACTTATCTGATGGCTATGAGCTGAGGACAGTGTAGTTGAAGGAGAAAAACACCTCTTTATTTCATTCCTTAGCTGCCAAACAAAATAATTTGAATTTTGGAAATTTCATTCTTTTAATAGGGAACTGAGGCAAATGTATAAAAATATGAGCCTTTCACCAATTGAAAAATGGTCAAAGGATAAGGATAGTTAATTTTCAGAAGATTATCAAGAATCCCTTGGAAAGGGGCGGAGCCAAGATGGCGGCTGGTAAGCACGGACTAGAGTGAGCTCCGTACCCAAGTCCCTCCAAAAACCTATAAAAATGGCTCTGAACCAATTCTAGAACGGCAGAACCCACAGAACAGCAGAGGGAAGCAGGGCTCCAGCCCAGGACAGCCCGGATGGTCTCTGGGTGAGCTCTATTCCACACGGAGCTGGGAGCTGGGAGCTGGGAGCTGGGAACGGAGTGGAGCAGAGCCCAGCCTGAGCGGCGTGGACGATCCAGACCGGAAGCCGGGCGGAGGGGGCCCTAGCGCCCTGAATATGTGAGCTGCGGCAGTTACCAGACCCCTCGACCCACAAACACCAAAGACTGCGGAGAAGGTTAGTGGGAAAAGCTGCGGGAGTGGAAGGAGTTCACGGTTCGGCTTCCAGCCCCCGGGGCAGCGGAGGTGGGGCAGCTACAGCTGTTGTTACTTCCGGCTCCAGGCCCACCTGGTGGGAGGAATTAAGTGGCGGATCGCAGCAGGGGTGCACAGCCTGCCGAAGATCTGAGCCCAGCCTGGACTGGGGGTCATTGGGGAAGGAGGAGTGCGGCTCTGACAGAGCTGGCACCTCCCCCCCAAACGTAGAACATAGAACTCTGTAATCTACAAGCAGTCATACCCCACTGAAAAACTCAAGGGTCAAGTTAGTTAGTTGGGAATATGGCCAGGACGCGAAAACGCGCCCAGATTCAGTCTCAGACTTTGGATTTTTTCTTTGGTGACAAAGAAGACCAAAACATACAGCCTAAAGAAGACAACAAAGTCATAGAGCCTACAACCAAAGCCTCCAAGAAAAACATGAACTGGCCCCAGACCATAGAGGAACTCAAAAAGGATTTGGAAAAGCAAGTTAGAGAAGTAGAGGAAAAATTGGGAAGAGAAATAAGAAGGATGCGAGAAAACCATGAAAAACAAGTCAATGACTTGCTAAAGGAGACCCAAAAAAATACTGAAAAATACACTGAAGAAAACAGCACCTTAAAAAATAGACTAACTCAAATGGCAAAAGAGCTCCAAAAAGCCAATGAGGAGAAGAATTCCTTGAAAGGCAGAATTAGCCAAATGGAAAAGGAGGTCCAAAAGACCACTGAAGAAAATACTACTTTAAAAATTAGATTGGAGCAAGTGGAAGCTAGTGAATTTATGAGAAATCAGGATATTATAAAACAGAACCAGAGGAATGAAAAAATGGAAGACAATGTGAAATATCTCCTTGGAAAAACCACTGACCTGGAAAATAGATCCAGGAGAGATAATTTAAAAATTATTGGACTACCTGAAAGCCATGATCAAAAAAAGAGCCTAGATACCATCTTACAGGAAATTATCAAGGAGAACTGCCCTGATATTCTAGAGCCACAGGGCAAAATAGAAATTGAAAGAATCCATCGATCGCCTCTGCAAATAGATCCCAAAAAGAAATCTCCTAGGAATATTGTTGCCAAATTCCAGAGCTCCCAGATCAAGGAGAAAATACTGCAAGCAGCCAGAAAGAAACAATTTGAGTATTGTGGAAACCCAATCAGAATAACCCAAGATCTGGCAGCTTCTACATTAAGAGATCGAAGGGCTTGGAATGCGATATTCCGGAGGTCAATGGAGCTAGGATTAAAACCTAGAATCACCTACCCAGCAAAACTGAGTATCATGTTCCAAGGCAAAATATGGATTTTCAATAAAATAGAGGACTTTCAAGCTTTCTCAGTGAAAAGACCAGAACTGAATAGAAAATTTGACTTTCAAACACAAGAATCAAGAGAAGCATGAAAAGGTAATCAAGAAACGGAAATTGCAAGGGACTTACTAAAGTTTAACTGTTTTGTTTACATTCCTACATGGAAAGATGATGAGTATGATTCATGAGACCTCAGTATTAGGGTAGTTGAAGGGAATATGCATATATATATATATATATATGTTTAAGTATATATATAAGTGAATGTGTATGTATGTATGTATCTATGTGTATATGTATGTATGTGTATGTATGTGTATATATATATATGTAAAAGAGAGAGAGCAGACACAGGGTGAGTTGAGGATGAAGGGAAGATATCTAAAAGAAATAAAATGAAATTAAGGGATGAGAGAGTAACATACTGAGAGAGGGAGATAGGGAGAGATAGAATGGGGTGCATTATCTCGCATAAAGGTGGCAAGAGGAAGCAGTTCTAGGGGAGGAGGGGAGAGGGCAGGTGAGGGGGGAATGAGTGAACCTTGCTCTCATCAGATTTGGCCTGAGGGGGAATACCATACATACTCAGTTGGGTATCTTACCCCACAGGAAAGAAGAGGGAGGAAGATAAAAAAAAAAAATAAAAGGTGGGGGGATGATGGAGTGGAGGACAGATGGGGGTGGAGGTAATCAAAACAAACACTTTGGAAAGGGGACAGGGTCAAGGGAGAAAATTCAATAAAGCGGGATGGGTTGGGAAGGAGCAAAATGTAGTTAGCCTTTCACAACATGAGTATTGTGGAAGGGTTATACATAATAATACATGTGTGGCCTAGGTTGAATTGCTCAACTTCTTAGGGAGGGTGGGTGGGAAGGGAAGAGGGAAGGGAATTTGGAACTCAAAGTTTTAAAATCAGATGTTCAAAAACAAAAAAACTTTTTGTATGCAACTAAAAAATAAGATACACAGGCAATGGGGCATAGAAATTTATCTTGCCCTACAAGAAAGGAAGGGAAAAGGGGATGAGAGGGGAGGGGGGTGATAGAGGGGAGGGCTGACTGGGGAACAGGGCAACCAGAATATACGCCATCTTGGAGTGGGGGGGGGGAGGGCAGAAATGGGGAGAAAATTTGTAATTCAAACTGTTGTGAAAATCAAT